>NC_050179.1:28661860-28711860 GCF_008315115.2 Sander lucioperca | reverse complement strand
TGTTAATATTCTGAAGGGGAAATAAAAAAAAAATAAACAAATATGTTAATTAGGGCTGTCAGCATTAACGCGTTAATCACAATGCGATTAAGGGCCGAGCATAACGCGTTAATTATTATTATTTTTAAATCTCATTAATCGCATGCCGCCATTTATTAATTTATTTTACACTTCACTCGGCTTTGCGTTGTGCCTAACAACGCTCCTTAGCTGTTCTAAAATAGTAGACAAGTCGAAAGCCACATGCACATTGTGTAAAGCCAAATTAAAATATCACCGAAGCACGTCAAGCTTGAGCTACCAGCTACGGAGCTAAGCATATAGTTCAGTTAACGTGACTCAGGTTGATGCTAGCGGGCTCAGGCAAAGCACTATTTTGGAGAGTGCTACTTGCCGACCTGTTGATGAAACCAAATCCAAAAAAATCACTACAGCTCTTGCAAAACGGCAACTAACTGCAGACCTGTCAGCATCGTAGAAGACTTTGGGTCTTAAAGACGTACTAC
The DNA here is from genome assembly GCF_008315115.2 of Sander lucioperca. Taxonomy (NCBI): domain Eukaryota; kingdom Metazoa; phylum Chordata; class Actinopteri; order Perciformes; family Percidae; genus Sander; species Sander lucioperca. The sequence goes on along the minus strand of NC_050179.1, from coordinate 28,711,354 downwards.
GGTTGGCATGTTCTGAATTGTGCATTAATGACAGATTCACACATTTTTCTTTTGTTTACAGTAAATAAATAAAAGAAATACAAATCTTAAAGTCAAGTTCATAAAGTCACTTTCTTTGCATTAATTCAATTCCCAATCAAGATACACTGCTAATAATTGCTTTCCATTGTTAATATGTACTTAAAACAGTTCTGAATTAGCGATTAACTATAGAAATTCAGCGATTAATCGTGATCAAGAAAAAATGAATAGTTTGACAGCCCTAATGTTAATGTAAATATAAATCCACCTGCACGATTGAACTAGAATTACCGCCTTGCGGTTGTATGCCACAGCCAATGAGTCGAGTTGCAGTTAACTTTCATGTCTGTCCAGTTTGCATAATATACATGTAGTAAAGAGTTTGAAGGAATTTAATAAAAAAGGTAAGAAGTGTAATCTTTGGCAAAACATGGATACTTCACACATCTTCATCCCGGCAGCACAGCAGATTTATCACCAGAGTTTAGGATCAGTGTCACCGATTCAGTATCCAAAGTAGGGCCGGGCAATATATCGATATTATATCGATATCGTGATAAGAGACTAGATCTTGTCTTAGATTTTGGATATCAGAATATAAAAAGTGTTTTTTTTTTTTCCTGGATTTAAAGGCTGCATTACTGTAGATTGTTATTTTCTGAACTTACCAGACTGTTATAGCTGTTCTATTATTTGCGTTTACCCACTTAGTCATTAAATCCACATTACTGATGCTTGTTTATCAAAAATCTCATTGTGAAAATATTTTGTGAAAGCACCAATTGTCAACCCAACAATATCGCAATATCGATATTGAGATATTTGGTCATGAATCTTGAATGATTCGTGAATTGTTAAACTTTTTCTGATGGATACACAATAGCTGTGTCCCATTTTAGGGGGTTATCCTTTAATAGACAAGACCTCACCTGGGTGTCAAGACTGAAATGTGCAATGGGTGACAGGCAGGGTACATCGTGGTCAGGTATATCACAGGACAACCAGTCACTTTCTTTTACACCGATATTTCTTTGACAACCGCAATTTAGTTTACAAATTATCTGACCTGGGTGTCTTTCATCCTGACCGCCTGAAAGAAACCCACAGTGAGGACCAGGGCTGGATTTGAACCCAGGAGCTTACTCTTTGAGACAGTCCAAACTACTGAGCCCCTGTGCTACCTGCAAACCATCGTAGAGCTCCATGCTTTGTTCAATAAGGAGAAGGCAGTGTTGGAAATAACATTTAACAAGAGTTCCGATTTGCATTGGCACGTGCATGTACAACCAAGCCAAATACAGGCTAAACAGTTGTCAAAGCCAACATATAATAACCATACATTCTACCTCACCATTAGCACCACTCTCACATATCTGGCTGCTGGTTTAGACTTGTTACACTTTGTTTTTCTCTTCTCCATGTTGGTGAAGTCTTCTAATGTAGGCGTCATACCCTGTGTGGTAACAATTTGTCAGATCTTTTCTAAGTGCAGCAGTTAACAATATAATAAGACTACAAGAGTGTCCTTAATATACATCTAGCTTTTTACTTGTACGAATAGCTGACAAAAATATTTCTCAACTTTAAAGCATGACTCATTCATTCCAAATCTCTTCACACCATACCAATTTTGCACAATACGCCCAGTAAAACCTTATGTGCGAACGACTTACTCACAATTCATGCAAGTAGCACTGATATTTTTAAATGTGTTTTCTCACAACCAGGGGCCTATTGGTTTCACTTCATTTTAGTGCAATATCAAATCAACTCGAAGCTTACTCAGCATACAGTAGCTAATGCATTACACTTAAACACACACAGGCATTGGTTTTCATTAGTAGTGGTTTTCATTAGTGTGATAAGCGCAGAGTGATCTGTGAATCCTTCCTGGTGGTGCATTCACATGCTGAAGTGAAGGTCTGACACCAGAGCTTCACCATTTAGTTGCCACACAGCATTGCATTCATACAAACTCAACAGGGAATACAAATAAAGTTAAAGTTATATTGAATGGCCTATTATTTAGCCAACTTCAGAGTGAAAGATAATTTTAGCAACACGACAGCCAAAACGTACCATTCCCCTACTTTGTAATCAGATGTGCTCTCTCATTGGATGATCAGGGCTGAAGACCTGCATACTCCTTGGTAAACCAACAGAAGATAGCGAAGAAGTAACTCTGCAAAGCTTTCACAAGAAAATGTCTGACGGTGAATACCACCATGAGGCGCTCTCATAATTAGTTTGAGCCAGATTGAAGCGATGATCGACTTTGGGTTTTTCCTACGCAGGTTTTAATGCACCTACTGTGCATTACCATTATTAGAATATAAACCAAGGTTGACTTTTGGTGATTTTAGTCTTCGTAACATACAGTAACAGCCTGAATGCAGTTTGCAGTTATTTGGCTGATTGTTTACTCTATTCCTGTAATGTTTTTTTGCGTTTTTGGGGGGCGCAAAACGTAACTAATTACTTTTGACACAAATTTTTTTGATAATTACTTTTTTAAAGAGTAATTAGTAAAGTGTAACATATTACACTTCCTGAGTAATTTGCCCGACACTGCTTACAAGGTCATCTAGACGTCTCACACCCGTCAAATATAGGATTCAGTTTCTCACATACAGATCATTGCACGCCAGTCACCTGCATATGTGGCTGACCAACTGCAACCGTATTTATCAGCACGCCCCCTAAGGTCCAACATGTCCAATCTCCTGAACGGTCCTCACACCCAACTTGGGACCCGTGGGGACCGTTCTTTTGAGTCCACAGCGCCGAGACTCTGGAACGCTCTGCTGTCTCTGTAGACTCTAAAATTAGTTGAAGACCTACTTCAGGTCTTTGGATGACCTCTCCGCACTTTATTTGTATGTATTACCTTTTGGTTTCAATTGTACTCCGTTTTAATATGCATCCGTTTTATGTTAAGCACTTTTTTTTTTAAGCTTCAGTACACTGAAGCTAACGTTAACCTCCAAATTATTGTAGCAAGCTAAGCTACAGCAACATGGCAAAAGTAGTTCACCACATCGGAGCTATGTTCTTTCTACATCCATGTACACGACGTACACGTAAGTGTATGACGGTGGTCACTAATCCTCAGCAGTTTTTGCTTTTTTTTAGCATTTTTGCATGGAGCTACGACACTACTAACTAAATAAATAAAATAATAAAAAACGGTGATAAAATCAAACCCGTTTAACCTCGTCCACCGGACCGATGAAACTGGAAATCGACCCAACTGGAAATGGAAATTGACCCAACTCTATTAACATGAATCAACCATTACACACAATGAGAAGCAACTTGAGTTCATTTCTGATAATTTGTGGTCTCTTTTTTTTTGATTATGGCTCACCCACCTCCACGTCTGACACCTTCATCCGGGTTCCCTCCTTGCCAACGAATATATCATCCACGTCCACCAGGATGTGGCGGTCCAAAGACAAGCACAGCCTCTTCCCTGTCAGGTAGGCGATGGAGTCTACAAACACCAGCTTGTGAAGCCAATAGTTGAGATTGTTTCCAAAGAGAACTCTTTGAATGCCATCGTGGAGCCCCAAGTCCTGGATCACTGTGGCGTGGAGAGCCCGCAAGGGGCTGGGTCCAAAATGTGCCAGTGCCTCAGAGGACTTGGTGCTGGCCAGAAGCACTGGTTCATAGGTAGAGTGGTTGGACTGGAAAATGGTCCAGTCATCCCCTGGTAAAGAGCCCTGCTCCACCTGGTTGGGCTTGGTGATGTAGAGTAGCGGAGCATTGGGGTTGATGCGGTAGTCCCTGAGTCCCAGGTGCGAGTGTAGAAAGAGAGGGAAACCTTTGAGCTGCGCACTGAGAAGAGAGTTTTCGTTAGCTTTGAAAAAGCCAATGACACCCACTCCATACTCAGCACAGTACTTGTCCAGCAAGTCACGGTTCCACGCATCCAGATTGACATATTTCAACACATTTTCATAGATGATCAGTGTGTAGCGACCACGGTTATGCTCTGTCAATGTGGGCATGTCTCCCTTTCCAGGAGCAATCTCTGTCCGGTAGTGGAAGCGGCTAGACTCTAATATGGCTACAATCTCCTGGCCCAGCTGGGAGTAGATGCTCTCTACAAACACCAGAACCACGGGCTCTGTCCTGGAATTGTCCACCGCCTTTACCTGTCGTAGTCGGCCCTCGCGCTGGGGAAGGAAAAGTGGTGCCCTCTGGACACCTGGCCCTCCTCCAGCGGCCCCAGTACTCGCTCCCGGTGACATCCCACCCCCTCCACCACAGTCACTGAAGGGTAAAGGGGGGGCCTCCTTGATTTTGGGGCTGTTGGACACGTAGTAAGCTAGGAAGGCCATGGACAGTAAGCAGAAGATGATGAGTGCCAGGATGAGGCGGTGAAGCTCCAGCTGGCGGACACCTCGCATTAGCTTCCACACACCCAAGCCTGCACCTACCATGGTGTTGGAGGGGGGAGGCAGGACTGGGCAGCAAGCAGCAGCGGTGAACAGGGAAGGAGAGCAGAGAGGTGGAGTAGGGGTGAGAGGAAGGGGGAGTGGAGGAGGAAGGTTGAGCAGTAGATACAGGCACTGAGCTGTGCGAAGGAATAGCCATTTACACTAGGTCACCATGGCGAGCATTATCCATTACCTGCTCACCACTTCTAGCACTGCAGTGCAAAATCTCAGCACTCTCAAGATGACTGAATGAAAAGAGGGAGAGAGGGAAGGAATAGAGGATTACTTGATGGATGAAATGTGAAATATCAGGGGACTTAAAAAGGGATAAATGGAAGTTGGTTGAATAAAAGCTAACACCCGCACAGGTGATCCTGTCCGAGGACCAGTTGGGTCCTGAATATCCGGTTCAAAAGGTGCTGCCTGATCAGTTCTCTCTTTCAAGCAGCTGTGCAGGTGTCTCTACACATGGATGTATCCATCTGTAGAGGCTCGTGTAGTCGCTCAGCAGTGGAAGTGTCTCCGCCGGCGGTCTGGGTTTCGGGGCCGAGCCCCCTGAGGCCACCTAGCCTGGACATCCCAAAAGAAGACACCTAGATGAAGAGGACAGAGAAGAATGAGAGGAAGACATGAGAGGGGAGCGGAAAGAAGTATGTTTTGAATCAATATTAAAGTTATTATAGCGGTCTTGCAGCAATTCCGACATGGCTGCATTAAGAGGAAATGTCTGAATTTTGAGAACGTAATCAGTAATCAGTGAATACTTCACCAAAAATAAAAAGGGAGAAAAGGCTTCTCCCTCTGGAGAAAGAACTTATTCATGAATGTATGTAAAGCATCTCTAAGCACTGTATAAATCCGATGTATAATTATTATTATTGTTATGAATCCATATGAATGAAAAACATCTGTTCTAGAATGAGAAGTGATTGTAAACCTCACCTGGAATTATGCAGATCTGAAAACCTTCTAATCCCAACCTGGAAGTCCCCTGCCAGAGAGAGATGGAGAGATTAGAAGGCGAAGGGGGAGGAGAAAGAAAAATGTTAGTAAAACTGTATTCTGTAACTATAACTTGCGACGCAGTTAGGAAACAAGAACAAGCCAACTAATAAGAACATAAGAATTTTGACTCCGTGGATGTCAATTAGAAATTCTTGTTAAAACAGTATTTCCCCCCTGCCAACCATACTCATATGTTCTGGTCTTGCCCTAAATTAACAACCTTCTGGATGAGAACACCATGAGCAGAACTTATGATCCCACTATCCCCTCTAACCCTTTGTCAGCCATTTTTGGCATTTCCTCTGACGCTGACCTCCACGTTGCTCAACTGGAGGCTCTCTCGCACACATGACCGCTGGATTAAAGAGGTGCTCAACAACTTGAAGCTTGAGAAGCTTAGATCATCTCTGAAAGGCTCTATCTCGACATTCCTGGAGACACGGAAGCCTTTCCTAGGATTAGTTGACTCCCTCAGCTTATTTCCCGACTTGGAGGACTGAGTTCCTCCTAGACTGCTCCACTCGCCGTCAGCTGTCATGTCAACGACGATGTCAGTCTTTTGGATGTTGTGCGCCCTTGCTGGTGTGCGTCTGTCTGTGTGTGTGGGTCTGTGTTGTCTGTCCCCCGTCTGGTTCGGACCTGATTTGGGTTGGGTTGGGGGTGGGTGGGAGATTTTGGGGGAACTGACACGCTGTTCTAATTATGTTTTGTTCACCATTGTCTGTAGAATGTATGTCATTTATTTTGAAATTCAAATAAAAAATAGTTGGGAAAAATTATTATTATTATTATTATTATTATTATTATTATTATTATTATTATTATTATTTCCCATCCTTCTTTTGATTCCCAGCCTGTCACTCCCTCTCTATGACCCCAAAATTCCAAAATTTCACCAGGCGCGGATGTGTCATACCACATGGGGAGCGTCTCAGAAGCAGAGCGTTTGGCCTGCCCGACTCACAGATAACGTCGTTCAGGGGCCTGTTTCACAAAACCAAGATAAGGGATTAAGCCGGGATTTATCAGTTATCCTGGATGATTTAAGCCTTGACTCGGTTTCACGAAAGTGGAGGCACATAAATCACCATGGAGATTTATTCTGTGCAGCTAGCCTGCTCCCGACCAGGCTAACAGCCAGGATTTATTTAATCCTGGAGCCTTTTCTGATCACCCAGCAGTGGTTTTACCCTATTGTTATCAGCCTGGATTAAAATACAACAGGTGCATATTACTGTTCCTTTAAGTACTGTTATTAAAGTTGTGACCATTATTTTTTTTAATAATTATTCATGTGATTCATGTCATTGTTACTGTTATATTGCTGTATGCAGACTGCTATTCATATTGTTGTTAGAAGTTTGATGAATATATTACTGCAGTTGTTGAGATAATTAGATAAAATTTCAAATGTGTTTTAAATGAAGTCTGTTACTAAGGGCAATACATACAATGTTTTACATTTCTATAGTTGACTAATGCACCTTGAATTATTTTAGTTGATTCATTTTTTTTAATTCTTTAACAATAAGGATCATGTTTGTTCCGCCTCCATGTGCATTGTATTTGGCATTCTTAGCACACAAATTGTGTTGTCCAGTAAACTGGGACTATAATTTGGGAGGATTGTACAATTTAAAGAACATATCCTAATTGTACAATCCTCCGAAATTATAGTCTTAGTTCACTGGACCAGTTACTATCTAGTGATGTAGGCTACTGTACATTCATGTAACAACAGGGAGAGGACACCTCAATGGTTTTTGACCTTATATTTAGCTGGGGGGGGGGAAGCGTGGCAGATAATAGCGGACCGACTGAATGATAGTCTAAAAATATACATTTATGAACTACTGCTCTTAACTGAAACCATTCAGTGAGTCACTGTCATCTGCAAAAACGAACAGTTGTACACTTTGCATTAAAAGCAAGCAGTGGAAGTTAATATGACTTAGGAAATTTATATTTTAGCCCATGAGAGAGAGGGAGAAACAGAGCGAAAGATATTTATGCATCATATTCTAGTGTTGTAGAAAATTGATCTTCGTGGTAAATTTCCTGAGTAACATTATCTTCTGCTTACTTTTAAGGCAAAGAGTACAACTGTTAATTTGTGCAAATGATTAGTAGCCTGATCCTTGAATGGTATGATTATGACGGTTTCAATTCAGAGCAGTGGTCAGTTAATGTATATGTTTAGGCTGCTTACACATTCAGTCGGTCCGTGATCGTCTGCTACGCTTTCTCTGTTTCATTACAGCGGCCGTGTTTCTTTTCTTTTTATACAAATAATGTGTTTCACGTCATCATACTTCCACAAGAAGCTGCTGCTCACTCTGTAGAAAGTATTAACAATGCGCATTCTCCATTTTGGCATCAGTAAATCTGTGATCGACCTCGCGGTCTTTTGAGGAAAGCCGTGGACGCGCATCTATCTGAATTACTTCATCCTGACTCAACCTAGTCTCTCCTCCTCAGCCTGGCTCGGCCTTCGTGAAACGCACCAAGCCAGGATGCACAGATTAGACTAGGTCAAGCCTCGCTTTATCAGTTATTCTGGATTTATATATTCTGCTTTTGTGAAACAGGCCCCTGGTCATTTTTCCTGGATGTTTGTGCTTCTACGAAAGTAGTCTACATAGTCGGGCTGTGCAATTAATCACATTTTTAAACGTGATTTGGATTTCAGCTCCTAATGATCACAAAAACAAAATCGAGAAAAAAACGGTTGTTTTGCACGTTACGTTTTGCAAGTTAACTTTTATTTTGTCTTGTGTTTTGAATGACAAGCGCACTTTCGCCCCTGCCCTCCTGTTTGTGGTATCTGGTGCGCAAGCATAGACTCTAGTGTGCGAGTAAAGATGGCGGAGGGAGAGAAGCCGCGTTTGGTGAGCAAAAAGGGGAGATCAAATTCTGTTGTCTGGTAAAAGTTTGGATTTAAGGACTCCGACGTGGAACAGAAACACGTCATCTGCAGGATTTGCTACACGGTGGTGTTAGCACCACTTGGTAACACAACAAATCGGTTTAATAACCTGAAACATAAGCACAAAGTCACATTTCACCAACTATTGTTAACAACACAAACAGAAACGACAAGTTATCCGTCGAGTTAGAAGAAACCCAAAAAAAATAACAGATGCCGTTGCATACGTTTTAGCCAAAGACATATGCCCCAGTAGCACAGTTGAGAACAACTGCTTTAGAAAGTTGGTAAATGTTAACGTTAGATCAGGCACGTATTTTTTACGCCGCTTCGGGGACACAACGTCATGGCTGGTGGAATCCCATGCATTGTCTTGAGTGGCTGCGATTGCAGATTCGCCTGATGGAATTTAGGGGTTACTTGGTCTCTACTGTAGCTCCGTGCCCTAAGATCACACAATGCCTTGTGTTGTTCACGCCCGCTAACTTTATTGTACAGTCAGCAGAAGACCCATGCAGAAGACCAGGTTTTCTTACAACACAAGGTTTGTTTCAACTGACAGTCATATTGGACTGGTCCAACATGAATAAATAAATAAAGACCATGTCTACAGAACAGGACATGTTGTACTGGTTGGACAGTATAAAATAAATAAAGAGAACAGGACAGGTTGTACTGGTTGGACAGGATAAAATAAATAAATAAATAAATAAATAAATAAATAAGAGAACAGGACACAACTTTTCTTTCGCTTCTCTGATTCATTCGGTTTAGTTGTCTCTTATCTATTTCTTCACTTACACTGTCTCTCTGGAAATGTGCACACACGTGGTACGCTCCATAGGGTTTGTCACGTAGTGGAGCCGTGCGTGCGTGCGTGCCACGTGCACTAACATGTGCACGTGGCACGGTAACTGGCCAATGAAACATGATCATTATAGCGTTTCAAGAGGGCTCTAAATGTATCACAGGGGGACCGGCGGCACAGCAGGAAGCCGCTGCTGACGGGCTTGTGCTTGCTTTCACACTTTGAAACAACGAAAACTGTGATTTTAAGTTTTTGTTTTGTTAAAGCTCCGACTGCTGTCTGTCCGTGCGGCAGGCTGCGCTGCGTCTATCATTATTAAATTGAGAGTTTCATAACCTGTGAAAACGTCTCGTAGTCACATTAAATAGTAGTCCAATTCCGTGTTTTGGTACCGTTGGTTGTCACCTGATGCGGTCCGTTACACTACTGCAACTACTGTACGACAATTACTTGATCAATAGAATGTTTTTAAAAATAGAAAACATTACACTTCAAAACTTTTTGCATTCATAACACTATTGTATAATTGTACAGATTAGCTACAACAGTAATAGCAGTTACCTTGTGTAAGTCACACCTACATTTTTCAGCTTAGGAGCAAAATGTGCTCCTTGGGAAAAAGTTACAGAATCTTGCGTTTTTCTTGACATAAATAAAAGATGTTTTCACCATAAATGTGTGTCTAAAAATGTATCAGAATGCAGGAAATCAAGTCTTTGACTCTCAAAATGTGTGTTCCCCCAAAGGCCCATTCTGAGCCAGGAAAAAAACCCTGAGCTGTTGTGCTTTCTGAGTGGCGACGCAAAACGCATCACTCGATCTGTAGCGCACAAACGTCGCCATGCGACACCATTTTCTAAACCTAGCCATACTGAGAAATGCAGAGAGTTGTGTGGAGCTGATAGCTTGGTATCAACTCATATGGCAATGGCTTGAATCTAACGGATGTTCATTGATATAAAGTAGTTGCGCACTACAGCTTTAAAGAAAACATTCTTCCATACAAAAAAAGCATCCCTCTGAAATGAGGTATTGAAGTTTTACAGCTTCCTAAAGCCAGTCCCTGTGAGCAGAACTCCCTCTTACTGGGGCAGCAGAGGGCGGGGGAGCAGGGCTGAGCAATGCTTCCTGAACAAACTATTCATTACAGCCTACCTTTCGTGTCTTAACCTGTTCAAACACACCCTCCTGGCACACTTATCACAGAAAGCCCCAATAATGCCCTCAAACAACAGTTTCTGTAGAAACACACTCTTAACAGCCTACATGCTGACAACCTGCTCAATGTTCAGATTCCCGCAGCTGATTTGTAACACCTTAACTTCTCCCAATATTTCTACGATGTTGCATCATTATACTGAGCTACCATTTGGTCATGGTTCTACCACCACTTCACCAATAATAATGTTATATACTGAGTGGACTATACAACAGAGGAAATCTGCAACTTGACGTTGAAACGTGTACATTATTTCAGAAAAGGTCAGTGTTCTGAAGAAGCGTCCTGAGGAGTGAATTGATACGCACAGCTGCAAAGCTACTGGTTTCAGCTGTTCCGTGGCTATGGGTTCCACTAAAAACCAGTTTATGCTTCTGCGTTAAATCGACGCCGTGGGTACATATGAAGGTACGTGGAGCAGGGCTGTAGTACTTAAGTCCGGACTCAAAGACGCTTTTCTGTTGTCTCGGACTCGCCTTGGACTCGAACTTGTCTCGGACTTGGGCATTGGACTGGCCAAATATTCTAGTTGGTCTTATGCTTTTGTTGTAAAGTAACTTCCTCCTTCAAAACAAAACCATTGATGAAGCACGCTCGTTCAGAAAACAGGTATTAGTTTAATTTAAAATCCATCTAGAACGGGCATTGAGATTGGTGTCCTGGCATACGCCTGGCTGCATCATATACCTCAATCATCACGTATCAGTCATTTTCATTTTGGACAAAATGTCAGTGAGCACTTCAGGACAAGTCATAAGTTCCAGAATGGGAACATTTCAGGTGCCTGGGTAGCTCACCTGGTAGAGCACACAGCCATATGCAGAGGCTCAGTCCTTGCCGCAGCGGCCGCGGGTGGTAAATATTCATGAAAAAGGACAAGTGTGTGAACGGGCAACACAGATTTTGATAATGAACAACTAAACACGTTACACACTGGACCTTTACAATTATGCAATTGTGATTTAAATTTCAATCATTTTCTAGAAGTTACAGTGGCAACACATTTGGCCTCCAAAGTGACCAGAATTGACTCAACAATAACTGAACATTATAAGCGTTATGGGTAGGTAGATTTGCTGCAGGCCTGTTGTGTTTGGCTACATGATAATGTCCAGGTGCTTGTGTTTGCTCATGCTCATGTGTTCCCTGTCACACTTTGTTCCCAACTCAACAGCGAGTATATACTGCAGGCATACAGGCAGCAAATATACAGCAGATAGCGACCTACGACACAAAGGGCTTAGTTTTTACAGCAGCGCAAAGACTAGTGCCAGCTCCCGTCAACATCACTTTTTTTATGTAGTGTGACAAATACTAGGCTAGTTGTTAATCAGATTTCCCTTGATAGACATTGAGACATAATTAAATGCAGTCAAAACATTTTTGAAATATGTGCAAAAAATAGGCTATACAAACTCTTCATAAAATGAAAAACTTAAATCAACCACCAAACTAAAAGTAACACAAATGTAATATTATACACCATAACTTCCGTTCATTTTCTTTATTACTTTCAGACAACGAACTGGGAGAGTAATTATTACCCAGAGTTAAAAATTACAAATGAGAAATGTCTTAGGTTAAACATTGAAAATGAGCTAAAGTAGGCAATACACATAATACATAAGATTCCTAGCCTTTCTTAGATTGAGGGGTCTAACTCACACTGTGTTCAGACCACAATTACACTCCAGGAGCTGCGATAGTTTGCATGTGATGCTACGGGTAAATGTGAAAAGACATGAATCGATATCCTGACATTTGCCAAAAACAGCAGAACATGGCTCCAGACTAACTCTTTACATTGGCTGCACTACATTTGGTTAAATGTTTGAAGACTGAAATTTACAGAAAAAGCACAATTACTGTTCCCAACATACTGCATATTGTTGTTGTTGTTGTTGTTGTTGTTGTTGTTGTTGTATGCAATTAAATATGAAGTGACTGATGATTTTATCCATATCACCCACACTTGGTGTTACATTTAAAATATAGGTCCATTTTAATAGGAGCATCCATCAACACCCATTCAGAGGAAAGATCAGAATCAACCACTGGACAGACAGCAGTTTGCTGAAAACTGAAAGGACATGACCATCGACTTGATGAAATGAGGTTAGAACATGGTGTAAAGGTTGGGCTGAAAGGGTCTAAAACGCACAATGTTTTTGAATAAGACGACATCTGCCGGTCTTCACTATATAAGCCTCAGAGCCCAAGCCAGAACAGATGGCTGTTTATTTATTTCAAAGTCAAATAACTCAGCTTTAACAAAGTGTGCAATGCTGTGTAAACAAGGCGGTTTAAAATCCACAAATCGTATGTAAATCAAGTCGCTCCACTTGCCACCGGGAAGGGTTTTATTAGCCTCGCCCAAACACTAGCTCTCTCTGAAACCTCCCCAGGGCCTTCCTCTTAATTATCAAGTCTTATCTCAGTCATCAGTAATATGCTCTCAAAGTAAATTGTAGAATTATGCCGTTCAAGTTAGAAGAGATAGATAGATAGATAGATAGATAGATAGATAGATAGATAGATAGATAGATAGATAGATAGATAGATAGATAGATAGAGGCACTCATAAGTTTATGAACCCATGCTAAAGTTGACTAAAAAGAGGAATAAAAAAAATCATCTTTTGGAAATTGATCTTAATGCCTTAATTAAAAAAAATAGGAAAAATCCAACCTTTAAGGACACCAATTTTCTTTGTGAATGAATAATGTATCGTAAATAAATAAATGTTCTTTGTAAGTACACCCCTATGTTATATTCCCATAGAGGCAGGCAGATTTTATTTTTAAAGGCCAGTTATTTCATGGATCCAGGATACTATGCATCCTGATAAAGTTCCCTTGGCCCCCACATCATCACATCCCCTTCACCATACCCCCACATCATCACATACCCTTCACCATACCCCCACATCATCACATACCCTTCACCATACCCCACATCATCACATCCCCTTCACCATACCCCCACATCATCACATACCCTTCACCATACCTAGAGATTGACATGGTTTTATTTCAGTTAACCTAATAGCTGGTTTGACTTGCATTGAGAGATGATTTTATGGAAAGTACCCCATGCCAATCTCTAGGTTATTCCTCTTTTTAGTCAACTTTAGCATGGATTCATAAACCTATGAGCACCACTGTGTGTGTGTGTGTGTGTGTGTGTGTGTGTGTGTGTGTGTGTGTGTGTGTGTGACAGAGTTAAACTTACGAACTAAACGAGGTCATCAGCAACATATAAGCAACAAATAAACTCAAGTAATATTGTTTGTGTTCAAAAGGGGTAGGAAGAAGTTGAGAACTTTTCTAGTCCTACCCCGTCTTAATTTTCATTATTCATAATTGTTACTAGCTCTGGGGAGTTTACTCCCCGGAGTCCTTAGGTTTTGTTTTTTTTTCGCCCAGCATATTTCCTTGGATTAGGATGGCACCAAGATCTTGGTTGCAGCTGTCGCCGTGGTCCTGCTACACCCTGCTACGCCCTGCTATGCCCTGCTGCATCCTGCTGAACCCTGCTGTGTCCTGCTATGCTCTGCTGTGCCCTGCTATGACATGAACTACTACAACTACCATTTGTAGCAGTGGTGTCAACAATAATCGATTCGGCAATGCATCGCAATGCGGGGCATGCACGATTCAGCATCGATGCGGCAAAGTGCCATAATCGATTATGTCACTGTTTATTTTCTGGCCTTGAGTGGACAATAAAGTTGTGAAGTTTCAATTACTTCCGGGGGCATAACAACAACAATCAAGATGGCTGAGGCGGAGGGAGATGACCGCGATAGACGGGTAATTAAAAACACACCCAAAGCTTGGAAAGCAGACATCTGGGCACATTTCGGATTCTACGAAGTTAATGGGAAACTAGACAAGACTTACGCGGTGTGTAAAACCTGCCACACTAAAATCAAGCACGTTGGCAATACAACTAACTTCACAAACCACGTTGATCGTTGGCATCCTGAGTTGGCTTCAACAACAACACAAAAAGTCGACACATCGCAGCCAAGAATTGACGAGTCGCTAGTGTCAACGTTGCCACACAACTCCGAGAGAGCAAAGAGGATCACACGATCGGTGGCATGTTTCATAGCGAAGGATCTATTAGGGATAGGAATAGGATCCCCATTCTGTGGTGGAAAATGTGGGGTTTCACCACATGCTGAGCCCCGGTATAAGCTACCGGCAAGAGCTACCTTCACTGATTCTGCGCTTCCCGCATTGTACGAAGAAACCAAAGCAAAGGTAATGGAATCAATGTGTAAAGCCAGTCGTGTAGCCATTACAAGTGATGCCTGGACTTCAGTCGCAACAGAGTCCTATGTAACCATAACGGCACATTATATTAGCGAGGATTGGCAGATTGTATCACATGTGCTGCAGTCACTGCTGGAAAAAGTTGGCTGTTATTGCTCTATTTAATTTCAAATAGTTCTAAAGCAGAGAGAAGAGAAACATTTCTCATTCAAAGCACCGAAAGCAGTGATTTATTTTTCTTTTTCAGGTTTGAAAATGCCATATCCAATACCCTGTACCATTCAGTTTTATTTTATTTAATGACATTTATGTCAAAGATACAGGAGAGTGATAATACACACTAGGGCTGAACGATTAATTGCATTTGCGATAATATCGCGATATGTTAAAATGCGATTTCCTAATCGCAAAGGCTGCGATTTGGTCACATGACTCGCGAGAGCAAATCAGTCTGCACTCCACAGAGAAAGCATCAACTAGCACGCTAACGCTACGTCGTACCTTGAGCAGATTTCTAGCAGATTTCTGTCATTCAAACAACTCTGAGTTGTAGTTTAAAACTTTTACAGCCATTTTAATAAAATGAAGGGTTTGATTCGGGCTCGAGTCCATACATGCAGTTAATGGATACAGGCACACAGAACTCAAGGCTCGGTTAGCAACGATTAGCTCTGATTAGCAGTTAGCTCCGGTTAGCTAGCTCTGTTATAAAGATATGAGTGGAGGAGCTGCCACTGAGAGGGGTAACAACCAGACTGATACATGACGTTCAGGGAGCTTTCACAGCAGCGTGGCCGCGGTGTTTCAACAGTTTTATTAGTACAGTTAATCCCACGGCAAGAACACCAGCAACATGCTAACGCAACGATAGCCTCTCTGAACAAGTACACACGGCAGCACGTAACTTCACGAGGGGGAGGGGCTGGAGGCAGCTCCTCTCTGTGCACTGTAAAAAATACACGTGTGTGTGTGTGTGTGTGTGTGTGTGTGTGTATAGATATATACTATATACTATATTTTTACTTATTTAACTGTCTAGTGTGTAATTGTGTGTTGTTCATACTATAAAATGATTTATTGTTTGTCTTTCTTGAATAATACAGAAGACAAAGAGCTTAAAAAAATAATCGAATTGCAATATTTGGGGAAAAAAAATCGCAATTAGATTATTTTCAAAAATCGTTCAGCCCTAATACACACATAGCAGCCAATAAAATCTGTTGTTCAATATCTGACTGCTTGTATTGCATCATGACTGATGAAAAATTTGCCTCGTTGTGTGCAGTAGAATTTTGATGCATCGCAATGCATCATAGAATCGAATTGAATCGAATCGTTACCTGGTGAACCGTAATCGAATCGAATTGTGAGGGCAGTGCCAATGCACACCCCTAATTTGTAGTCACTGTTCCACTATCTTTATTGTGACTATTATTGCCACTGTTCATCACACCACCAACTGGCACCGTCAGACACCGCCTACCAAGAGCCTGGGTCTGTCCCAGGTTTCTTCCTAAAAGGGAATTTTTCCTCGCCACTGTTGCACTAAATGCTTTGTTCTTGGGGGAATTACTGGAATTGTTGGATCTCTGTAAACTATAGAGTGTGGTCTAGATCTACTCTATCTGTAAAGTGTCTCGAGATAACTCCTGTTATGATTTGATACTATAAATAAATTTGAATTGAATAATACAAATTCAATTTGCATCCATCAGTGTCCATGTTCAACTCAGTCGGCTTGAACAAATCAACTCCTTTAGACAAAAACAAGAACAAAATAATCTTGCCAGATAAAGCGAAAAAACAAGCAGTCTGTAAACAAGAAATAACTCTTGATCTACAGTGTCGGATGCTTTCTTTTTTAGGTCCAGAAATATGTCTGTGACTAAGGGAATAAGAAACTGTGTTACAACATTCAAAAGCTTTTGGTCGTACTGACATTTGCCAAGTCAGAGGGTTAAAGGGGAAAACTAAAACATGTGGGTAGAAACAGAGTCAGCATTCTGTACACTGCTCCCCAAGTGGATTATTTATAGCCCTTTTATACACAAGAGGTGCATGTGACATAGGTTTACTAAATTTGTGTTCAACCCACAATAAAGCCTTTCATCAGACTGCTGTCACTGTCTGTGCCATGGAGTTCCATACACTGCCACAGAACAACACTGAATAATGTCACATTAGAACCAAATAGTTACCTCCATTTCACTTCTTTCATTCTGTCCATAAATACAAAAACACCTGCTCTGTCTCTCTCTCGCCCACACATCCGTTTCTCTTCCTCTTTCTCTCTGGTCTGTTAAATGACTTTCAAGCCTCCCCAATATAAACTAAATTAAAGTTTCCATCTGTAATAGATATGCCAGTTCACCAAAGCCCAGAGCTTCAGATCGCAATTTAACCCCGGTTCCAAAAGATAGAGACATCATTACTAATCCTAAAATGAAGATGTGTTTACCAGAACACAGGGCAAAATGTACAAAATGATCATTAAAATGGCGTAATACTTGATCAAAGGTTGGGTAAACACAACAGAATCTGGCCGAGCATAGTGCCAACTTTTAGAATTTGACCTTATTATTTCTCCTGCAGGGTCTAAATTTAGACAGTAATTTATAATAACACATTTTATTCATACGTCATTTAACAAGTCACTTTTCAGTTATTTCAAAATAATTCACTATAATCCATGCACACACACAACATCAATAGATAGATCGATAGATAGATATGATAGATAGATAGGATAGATATGATAGACAGACATGATATAAAAGAATAGGTACTAAATAAAAAAATCCACATGAATGTACTAAGGGATGTGTAAGCATGAGACGCTTGCAGTGACAGGACAGGCAAGGTGCTCTATGGTAATGGTAAGGTGCTCTGTGTGTGTGTGTGTGTGTGTGTGTGTGTGTGTGTGTGTGTGTCATGGTGGGTAGTGCAAATAAGTCAAATAGTGCAAGGAAGCCCAATCGCCACTCACGTTAAGCAACAACACGGAGTTGTAAACTGCAGCCAGACAATCAAGCTCGATGAGACGTGAGCTAACGTTACAGCAGTTCTAATCCCAAACCACAGGCAGTGCTACTACTAGTAGTTCTAACTGTAGCCAATCTGAGTAACGTCAGATGCCAAAACACTGTGATCGTTACCTTAGCTGTACCATTACACTGCTGCAATGGGAAATGTAAATATGGTGCTCCACAACAAATGAAACACGGTTATTAATAATTAAATCATATAGGTCACACATCTGGGTAATCATAGCAAAGTGCCGTTACATGAAGAATACGATTATCTGAAAGAAGCAACAAAAAAAAGACAGGGGAAAACTTTATTTCTACAGCCAGCGGACTCGTCGGAGATTACGGGCTAGCATGCTAACAGCTAGCTTTGTAACGCAACAGTGTCACCAGACAGTCGCTAACGTTAGCGCAGCTAACGCCAGCTTTCAGTGTCTCAGGGTGATACTCTAACCTGCACATATCAACAAACCTGGGACCTGGACCTTCTTCATGTTCTATTCCTTCTATGCTGCTGGCATTCCCATATGTTTCCCAACTGATAACATTCCCAGTACAGACTCCAGTCCCACCAACCACTGGGATAACTGGGAATAACGTTAACGCTAACTGCTGTTGCTACGACAGCTAACTAACGTTACTCACTGGACTCCGCAGAGTAAACGGGCTTCAACTCTGAGACAGTGTCACCAAATATAAATCTGTCAGTGATTTCAGACTTACCAGTATTCGTTCTCAACAAACCGCAATCCGACAAGAGAAATGAAGGAGAACAAGCTTCAGCGTTTAGAGTTAAAAGTGAACTTTAGCACATCGCTGCTCAGTCAGCCATCTTGGATCTGCCGGAACCCTGGACTCAACCAAATCTGGCATATATGGGGGAGGGTTTAAAATTTAACCCCCAAAATGATTTATCTTACGTTTGTTTTACACAGACCAAAATCCAAAGGAAGAATGTTCTGTTACCTGGGAAGGATTTAAGGAATGTCAGCGGTAATGATGACACACGTCTTCTCTTATCGCATGACTGATGGATCACCCCTGAAGCCTCAGTGGCCACAGTAAAGGGCTTTTTAAGTAAGCCTTACAAATGGGCAGATCAAAACAACTTGAATGATTTGTGAGTGGAAAAATGACAATAATAATATAAGAAATTTACTTTTTCATTGTCACCCAGTTAGATTGAAGTAACATCAGGATATTTCACACTGTGGTCATTTGACCACAGCCATTGGGTAGTATGTTTGGGATGTGGGAGGGATGTCAGCCATGCATATGGTGAGTTGTTTGCCAAAACACGTGAAGAAATGAGTCAGATCACATTTTTAACCCATTGCATGCCAAATCAGATCAAAAATCAAAAAATTAGCTCTCAAAACCTGTTCTGCTGTGCAATGGCCAAACAATTAGTCTAGAAATTGTTAATTATATTCCCATAATGCAATATTACTGTCATCTGGATAACTTATGTTATGTCATCTATGGACCTTTTTCACAGCAGACATTTTGACTTGTCATAGTAGGAAAAGCACAGCTGAAATTGATCACCTTAACGACAGCTCAGTTCCATCAAGTGTCCCAGTAAGCTATTTCAGTGAGTCAGCATGAACAATACCAGGGCCTCTCCTAAGTGGAATGCAGCCATCAGTAATGGGTTTGAATACACCTGTGCGTTTCCTACTATGACATGTCAACATGTCTGCCGTAAAAAAGGTCTATAGAAGCCAAAGGGTCAGTGATCAACTGCGCTCAAAGTTCTGAAAATGTATTGGAGTACTGATTTCTTCTTGGTTCTAATCACCCGAGCTGACACAGGTGGAGACTTGATGACAGAGAGGCTTTTAAATCAAAAGATAGTAAGTGAAGTTCTACATGTCGTGCCGTGCATACCAATGCCAAAGGTTACAGCTGACCTGAAGAGAGTCCTGTTGGTCTGTGGAATGTCCTGAATAATAACACATGGATTACAGCTGACTCTCTGTCATGGGATGCAATTCCAGTGGATTTGCTTCTTCACTAGTCTATATCCTCGACGTTCCATTTCTGGGGTTCTGGAAATTCCGCCGGATGCATGTCTTTTCGCCGATGTCCGTCCCCTTCCTCTTTCTTTGTGTTGTAAATCTAAACTCTGGTGGATTTGTGAGGACTATGGTTAACTGCTCCTCAGATCTCTGCAGGGTAAATCCAGACAGCTAGCTAGACTATCTGTCCAATCTGAGTTTTCTGTTGCACGACTAAAACTACTTTTGAACGTACACATGTTCCACCAAAACAAGTTCCTTCCTGAGACTATTTTGCAGAGGCACCGTGGCTCTGTACGGCGCTTAGCCCCGCCCAAGACGATTGTGATTGGTTTAAAGAAATGCCAGTAAACCAGAGCACATGTTTCTCCCATCCCGGAATGCTGTGTGGACTAGTCAGACCTTCCTCTTCAGCGCTGTGGAGGAAGGTCTGGAAATGCGAGACTACTTCTTCACCGACTTTTTCAGTCCAGGTCAGACCTCCAGGCCCACCACCCCCTCTCCTAACCCCAACTAAGTGCCTCCAGGCCTGGGTCTCGACCTCCAGGCCCACCACCCCCTCTCCTAACCCCAATCAAATAAAGGCAGTCAAGTCAATTGTGTCTGTAGAGCCCAATATGCTGAGGCAGCAGAGGGTCTTCAGACTGTCCTGTAGCATCTGTAGCGGCTGTCTGTGGCCTTCCAGGCTGGCCACTGATATGATTCGACTGTCACTCATTATCAGCCCTGGCAAGTGGAACAGAATGTAACTGCAAGGTCAGTGACATCGTGGTGTGTCATTTATTGATACAGTAGAGCAGGGTTGAGGGTTTTTTTAACACCCTGAAGCAGTGGAGGACCTAGGCTGTCGGAGGGGCAGGGGAGAGACAAATAAAAAGGGCACCAACTGCATGCAGTTGCGGTGTGCGATCACGGAAGGCTTGTATCATGTGGACGCGCCGACAGTGTTGTTGTCATTACTTAGAATTCCTCATGGGGGAGACAGAAACTACGCACTATAGCTTTAAAGCTATGCCAAAGGTACGCGTAGATACATAACCTACGCCGTAACCTGACATGCACCTCCCCAAGAATGAAACTACCCGTCGTGGAGACGCAGACCGCAACAACTGTGATTGGTCTGCTCGGCCGTGGCTTGGTAGCGTTGCATTTCCCCCGACTCATTTCCTGGTTCTTCTTCTCCATAAACAACATGAAATCAAGGAGAGCGTTAACTTTTTCATACACTTGCTCTACCACACACTCCACACACACACACGCACACATGCTGGCCCTGCTATTCTCTTAAAGAGATACGCTAGAATAACGCAGACACCAGCACACAGGTATACAACTTCATTCCATCTACATAGGCTACGTGTACCCCTACATAATTAAATCTGCCTTTACATGCAGGGCAGCCTGTATGGTACTGCATCACAGTGTCTCCACTAGAAAAGCACACTAAATGAGTGGAGCTCAACTGAGCCAGTCAGATGAAAATGAGCAGGCCTGTAAGATTCAGGGTCTGCAATGGGCTCCTGCTATTATATGTATATTATATTCTTTAGTGACTTTGTATTTGGATGTACAAAAATAACCCCATATGCTGCATACAGAAGGTAGACCTACTTACTGATGGAACAGTTCTGAAGAAGAGCTATCAAACGCAACCTAATGGCTGCTGCTTTAATGAAACATATTTTTTAGGATGAACAGAAGTATGGAAAATCAAATATGTGTCCAAGGGACGGAGCTCCGGGGGCATGCTCACCTGGGAGATTTTTTTTTTTTACCATTTACGACAGCTATGTACTATTTTTTTGAGCCGTTTGAGATAATATAACGAGTTGCCAAAGCAGTGGTTCTCAAACCTTTTTCAATAACGTACCCCCTTTGAAATATGTTTTTCATCTCAGTACCCCCTAAACAGCACAAAACCTTTTTGGAAGAATAAATTCCTTAAATAGATACATACATTTTAAATGTTTACACTCACTAAATTCATTTATAATTATATTGTATAATTATTTTAGGAATTCTGTATGATTGATACTTTTTAAATGAACAAAAAAATTAAATCTCCCGTACCCCCCTGCAGTACTCAAAAGTACCCCTAGAGGTAGGCGTACCCCCATACATCGTGTACCTGGGGTGACAGAGCTTTCACCATGGCAGCCCCCTCCCTCTGGAACTCCCTACCCATACACACCCGTGACTGTACTGTTATTGCTTTATCTGTTTTTAATGTACTATATGTGCTGGTTTTACTGTAAAGGGTCTTATACCATGTAAAGCGCTATATAAATAAAATGTATTATTATTATTATTATTATTATTATTATTATTATTATTATTATCCTATTTTGTATTTAATTGATCTCCCATAGTCTTCATCATTCTGAAACCAGAACAAATGTTGAGGATTTTTTTTAAAAGTTGTCTGATGTTACTATTTTGAAGGCTAGGGATTTGGCATAAACAGCATTACCATACCTGAAACCTATTTCTGTTGCTATGCTGGAGTAGAGTTCACAGTGTTTAGCTGAGACATCTGCTACATTTGAATCCATCCCATAATAATCTGGGCTGCTCTAATTGTAAATTAAGGATCCCCAAAAGAACATTTACTCAATTATATTATATTCTTTCAGAATAGCATGGTAGTGGTCAGGGTGCGATTTGTGAAAAAAAGCAGAGGGTGGGGGGGGGGGGTTGATCATGCACAACAAAACAAAACATGCAAGAAAATGAAATCCCCCTTTCAATACCACCATGGATATAGAGTCAGGCATGCCAAACACTTACTTTGTAAATATGCACTTTGATTTCCAATGGAAAATAATCTCAGAATTAATTAGCACAACATAAAACATAAAACACAGAGCTCTCAAGCCAGAGAGCAGAATTCACTTCACGGTGTCAAAAAAATACTTTCACCCAGGAAATGCTCGTTCGTTCCTCGGGATGAAACCACCATCTTTTTCCTGAATTTAACGAGTCGCTTTGGTGCCTAAACTAAACTGTCATCGCTGCATGACGCTCTCTTTTCTGGCTAAACTCCACTACCACAGCCCCTGAAAGGAGGGTCATCTGGCGGTGTCTCTACCTGGCTCACAGTCACCTATTGGCAGCTAAACAACTGCTGCTGGTAGCCGGTGTCCTGGAGCTCTGTAGCAGCTAAATCCAACCAGATACTGCTGCTCTGATTTGATCCTTCTGTGGCACTCTGGGCCCTATCTTGCACCCGGCGCAGCGCAGCACAGCGCAGCGCAAAGCCCGATGCAAGAGTCTTTGCTAGTTTAAGACCATCCAGCACCCATGTTGTTTAAATAGCAAATGCACCTGCGCCCATCTTTGCACCCATGGGCGTGCTGGTCTTACAGGGAGGTGTGTTCAGGTGCATTCTGGGTGTATTGCTATCTTGAGGGAGCGGGAAGTGATGGCGCCATTGACCAACAAAAACCTGGTCTAAAGTCAATAACGCAGCATTTCATTGTTATTTTAAGAGCATTAGTAAAATGCTCCTAGGCTCGTGCACAGCGCACACACACTATGCTTGTTACACACACAGGGACGCCAGCAGCACACACACATGCAGAAGATTACAAATAAAAATATTACAGTGCAAATCCTCCATCATATTAGCAATGCTCCAAGGTCCAAACGCGCCTGGCTTTTAAAGGGAATGGGAGATGATCTCTGATTGGTTGATTGCATGTTACGCCCAAAACACCCCTCTGATTAATGAAGACACTAAGTACAATGCTTTAGAACCATGCACCCGGCACACGGACCCTTTTTCCCGCCGTCAAACTAGCAAAAGTGGATTTGGACACGCCCTAAACACACCTGCGCCAGGCGCTTCACGCCGTGCGCTTAGATCGGTAAAATAGGGCCCTAGGTGTTTCAAGTTATAGCGCTTTACTTAGTTTAACATACTTCTATTTTCATTATTTTTTATAATTTTTTTTTAAATCATTTCTACTCTTTAATGATCCCCAATGGGGAAATTACAAATTTCACTCTGTTTGTTAGAACACATTACACACAGGCCTGAACTACACACACATGCTCAGGTCCTATACATGCACTAATGGAGAGATGTCAGAGTGAATGATCACTTTGAGGGGGGGGTACATTTTGTCCCTACTGGGGATTAAAAAATAATTCAGCAGAGGCAGGGATATGTAGACCAGAAAGGGGGAAATCCTACGCATCCCCCTGACAAATCTCACCCTGGTAGTGGTAATAGTAGCAGCATAGAACAGTAAGTAAAAGATTCGGGGCTTTTGAGAAAACATTTAGGGCTGGAGACACAGAAGCCCCCCCCCCCCCAGCTCTGCACCTGTATCAGACATACTGTATGTGTTGTATAGTGCTGGGAAAGAAGGGACATTTTGGTCCTGACTGATTGATGATGTGATAAATGATCCCATCGCTCCCTCTTGTGGCCACTGCTGAGAGCACGCAGGCAGCTTCAGGACCCGTTGACCTCCCACTAGTCTATATCCTCGACGTTCCACTTCTGGGATTGCCCCGGTGCCGCAGGAAATTCCTCCGGATGCATGTCTTTTCGCCGATGTCCATCCCCTTCCTCTGTCTCTGTGTTGGCGTTCTAACCTCTGGTGGATTTCTGAGGACTATGGTTAACTGCTCCTCAGATCTCTGCAGGGTAAATCCAGACAGCTAGCTAGACTATCTGTCCAATCTGAGTTTTCTGTTGCATGACTAAAACTACTTATGAACGTACACATGTGGCACACAGAGGCACCGTGGCTCCATCCGGAGCTTAGCACCGCCCAAGACGATTGTGATTGGTTTAAAGAAATGCCAATAAACCAGAGCATGTGTTTCTCCCATCGCAGAATCAGGGTTCATACGCATTTTAACCAATACTTTTCCATGACTTTTTGGCAAATTTCCATGACTATGTATTCCTGAAAATGTCAGTCGACATTATACAATTAGAATAAAAATCTGTGTTAAAGTTTACCCTCAGAGGTTTAACAATAAAATGAATGACAATTTATGTGGTTCATAGTGGAAGTTGTAATATCGCGCCCCGAATAGAACGTTGAGGTTAGGACGACGTGAAAATACATTTATTAATCACATATTATAATGCTGTGTTAAAAAAAAAGAATTCCATGACTTTTCCAAAACTTTCTGGGTCTTTTTATGTTTCCAAAACCTTTCCAGGCCTGGAATTTGCATTTTTCAAATTCCATAACTTTTCCAGTTTTTTTTCTAAACGTATGAACCCTGCTGAATGCTGTGTGGACTAGTCAGACCTTCCTCCGCAGCGCTGTGGAGGAAGACTAAGCGAGACTAACCTCCCACAGAATCCCACAAATCACTCAAAGCAAGTTAGTGTTTTGAATTATCTTTATTAAGTAAACTCTACACGTTTTCGTATTGCTTTTATCTTTTTTTTTTTTTTTTTTTAATTCTTTTCACTCTAAATTAGAACCTTTTGCAATCAGCACATATAGAACTTTTCAATCAAGCTACACTTTTTGAGGAATACAAAAATATCACAGTACATTTTTTACTAAGTCACCTTCACCTGTGAGGTCCAGAGCCAATCAGAGAGGTGGGTTCAGAACCACAGCAGCTGCCTGGTCAGAGATGGAACTTCAACATGTCTTAAAGGAACAGCACCATGTCCATGAGCTAAACACACTGAATGAAGGGGGCCACTCAGACACTGGTCTGGCCGAGTGTTTGGACTCATGTGCATCACACAGCTCAGCAAAGCAGGGCTTCCCAGAGCCAAACCTCAGCTGTGTCTCATTTCAGGGGCCGCTGCGTTAAAGTCCTGGTCTCTGAAGACAGTCTGGAGAGGAGTCATTGTGGTGGCATCGCAGAATCACAGCTGTAGCCTCACAGAGACAAGTGACTGGCCCAAAAAATGCATTTTGGGGATAATAAAGACCTCAAGGAATCCTCCAAATTCAAGCAGATGCCATTCTTAGCTGCACTGAATAGACTGAATGGCACACATTCAGTTTTGAAGTGTGAATTTGAAGAAGACGGCCCAAAAACAATGAAACACAGCCTCGGTCTTATCCACTGTGAGACAGTCCCAGATGCTTCCCATTGAAGACTTACAAACCAACTTAGATCTCTTCCCTTCCTTTCTCTCTAGTAAAACCAAACCATACTCTTTGAAAACACTTGGTTGGTTTCATTACTGCCCCTTGTGACTGACAAAACAACCAATCAGAGTTGTAGTGAGGCAGGGGGGGGGGCTTTGCTAAGCTCATTCATGTTTGGTGCACCAGAATGAGGCAAAGAAGAAAATAATACTAACATGTACTTGGAAAAGCTAAACAAAGATATGATTTACAGTGTGTTCTATCTATTCTAAACTGTAGGTTTTTGGTTTCACAAGAATGAGAAGTTGGAAAGACGAGGACAAGACTGAGAAGTTTGTGGGCAACTCCACCACGCAGTACACAGCTGCTGCCCTAAACCGCTCAATGGGATTCATCTTGGACTGTCTATGCATTTAGACCAGTCAGTGATGAGGATGCTGAAAAGAAGGGCTGGGTATGGAATAATAACTGGTGTCACGTAGGATTGGGCATCGAGAACCGATTCCTACTTGGAATCGTTTGAAAAATTACGATTCCAGTAGAATTGTTTCTTTATTGGAATCGTTTGGAGGACTTGGTTTCATATCCGATCATCGCTTCCCAGTTTAATATGCACAAGTTTTGGTTTCCGTAGCGACCAGGCACTTGTTGTGTTACAGCCTTGAAGCACAGTAAGCAGCACTCTAGTCTGGCTTTATTTTACGTTGAAAAAGCCCGGTAAAACTGCAACCCACCGTTCAATCAAAATATAACTTTCCTCTTATTTGTGAAAATAAGCATGTGACCCGTTTCAACTCCACCCCTCAAAGAATCAGAATCGATAAGAACCGGAATCTAAAGGAAGAATCGGAATTGGAATCAGAATTGTTAAAATCCAAACGATGCCCAACCCTAGTGTCACCCAATGCTTGGCAGTCCTTCCAGAAAAATGCAGAGTTTTTTTGTGATTGTTGCGGGCAAAAATCCTTGATTATGCGGCACGTTTTCTTAAAAAATGCGATGGAATATGCGGGATATTTATGCAATTTCATGCGATGAAATTGCGGGAACTTGCAAAAACTGCGGCTTCATCGTGGCTTCATCGCGGGGTTTGCAGCTTTTCGATGATGTTCACGTCGCGTAATTACGTCACTTCGTAACGTTCCCATGGCAACAGGGGAAAATGGCTGCTCTTGTGTGAAGTAAACGCAACATTTTTCAACTTTCTGCTAAGATATGTGACTTTTTTTGCAATGAAAATGCGGGGATTATGAAATCATGCAAGCTCCGCATATTTTGCGCGGAAATCGGCAATTAATGTGGCGAAAGTGCGGCGTATTTGAAAAAAATGCGGCCCCCGCATAAATATGCGAACTTTGGCTGATTATGCATTGAATTATGCGATTGCATAATCGCGTTTTTCTGGAGGGACTGGCTTGGTTTCTTGTCATATGAACATCACTTTTCTTAATGGATTTTATTTTTGCTGAAATTTTCACAGTTGTGTTGAGACAGTTTACAGACTGAATTTGACAAATTTGGCTTATTTTGTTAAATGTCAAGAAATATTTTGGAGAAAAACAGATGTATATTTAGCACAAAAAAAAGAAACAAGGAGGAGCTCGGAAAAACAAACAAAAAGAACAATGCATTTAAAATGATACCCAGCCCTGCTGACACATCAAAACTCCAGACTGATCCAGATGTTGGACCTGCTGGACACTGAGTGAGCCCTCGCTGGCCGTGATTGGCCCAGCAGTGGTCAGGTGGCCTCTGGTTTTGGTCGGGAGCTGTTCTCATGTCACTCCTCAGGCAGGCCCAAATGGAAACATGGACACCCCCCCCTCTACAACAACGACGACAGCAACTTCAACACTCTCTCATTCTCTTCCCGTTCCTCTCTGCTCACGTCATATTCTATACAAAGTATCAAAAAAGATTAAACAAAATACTGAAAAAATCCTCAACTGTACTCACAATATAATTTGTCTCATATTAAACCTTTTTTTTTTTTTCGTTTTCCTTGCAATTTTTCCTTTTTTTCCACACACTGCAAAGATTCAGATCCATAGTGACACGCGTTGGGTGAATGAGGCCTCACAGCACCTATCACAGCACCTACCACTCTGGACAGGAATGTTGCAGCATGAAAATGAGCCACACGCAGTGGCTTCATTAAAAACTAAAACTAAACAAAATACTGGAGGATGGAGGGTGAGAGATCCCCGTCAATGTCTTCCGTTTCGGGGAAATGCAAGAGACGAGTAAGATGAAGAAAGGAAGGAGTACACTTTAATTCCACAGTTACACAAACATGAACCATGATAAAACAGGAGTGAGGAGTCAGTGGAGAACAGGAAGGGGACCTGGCTCCTCCTCGGAGCTCTTGGGGGGGGGGACACACACATAAAAAAAGGAAGTCTCTGTGGGTTGGGGGGGAACGGGGGGGGGCTGATTGTACTGCCTGTGTGCTGTGTTTGTGTGAGTTCCACGTAGCAGAGAGCAGGGATTCCTGACGGAACCAAGACAGCGTCAATGTAGCCCGCTCAGTGCAGTGGCAGTAGCAACGCTGGAGGATGGGTGTGGGGGTGAGGGTGGGGTGCTGGATGGGACTCCTCGGGACCCCCAGGCCCAGCACACTCTCCCCGTCAGCGTCCTGCTCAGGGGGAGAAGGTGGCCATCTCCAGGGAGATGCGCTGCCAGAGCTCCTTGGTCTGCTTGCCTCTCTTCAGGTTCTGCAGCACGTCGTTGAACTGCATCATCCCCACGGGCGTCAGGCAGAAGGCCCCCCGAGCGCTGCGGATGATGTTCACAAAGTCATCGTAGTCGGCAGGCGTCAGGTGGATGAGCCGATGGTGGATGTACTGCAGAGAGAGAGAGAGAGAGAGGTGTGACTCTACAGGCAGCCTAGACGGACAATTCATAATAAGGCTGCACCATATGAAGAAAATAACTTAATGCCATTATTTTAGTCTATATCGAGGACGTTCCACTTCCGGGATCGTTCAGGTGCCGCTGGAAATTCCGCCGGATGGCCCTCATTTTGTCCATATGTCCCTTACCTTCCTCTGTCTCTGTGTTGGCGTTCTAACCTCTGGTGGATTTGTGAGGACTATGGTTAACTGCTCCTCAGATCTCTGCAGGGTAAATCCAGACAGCTAGCTAGACTATCTGTCCAATCTGAGTTTTCTGTTGCACAACTAAACGTACACATGTTCCACCAAAACAAGTTCCTTCCTGAGACTATTTAGCAGAGGCACCGTGGTGCCGTACGGAGCTTAGCTCCGCCCAAGACGATTGTGATTGGTTTAAAGAAATGCCAATGAACCAGAGCACGTTTTTCTCCTATCCCAGAATGCTGTGTGGACTAGTCAGACCCCTCCCCCCGCGATTTGGATATTGCACTAATCCATATTGCAATTTTTATGAAATTGCGGTAACTGTGCAGCCCTTATTCAGAGAAAAGAGCACTGAGATGGAGCAGTCGATATATATCTAGATAGATAGATAGATAGAAAAATAATCCAGAAATGCGTATCAAAACATAAACAGATTTCCCTAACATTAGTTATTTGTAGTTATTTATGAGTCCTCACTAAAATAATATAATGCAGTTTAAAAATAAACTTGTTAGTTTTATTGTCACAACAGAACAGAGGAACATCAAAATATATTAAAGTTCTGATAAATAAAATGTATAAAAATACAAACTTAAGATATGAAAGTTAAAGAGTGTGGCCAACAGGGAGGTTGTAGAGCACCCTCTGGTGGACAGACTATACAACGCCAACACTCCCAACATGGTTGAAGAGGGTAATACGGTATATATAATAGGGGATAATATCAGCCCATAATATCAGTCGGGCTCTAAAACACATAACACATTCTGTCTGTGCGGAGATATTTGCATCTTTGCTTACCTTGAAGGTTCAGCTAGGTTTGTAACAATTCTTTAATGATTGTCTAATCATAATATGTTTTATAGTCCTAAGGTGTTTGACTGTTGATGGTAAATGTCAGTTTTATGTTCATTTAAGAAAAAAAAATGTTTTATGATAATAAAACAGAGGCGTGGTTAACTTCATAAGCTGTGTACTTAATAAATATTTTTTTAATTTGACTGAAGGATACAACTATATCGCTAATTACAATTACTTATGAGACAATTAACTGTATAGAAAGATTTGGAATTGTTACAGCTCTAGGTTGAGCTCAACCTAACGCCTCCAGCGCGAGTTTAAATACACCTTCAGGAAGACAGATGCATCGTGGTTAAATTAGGGCTGGGCCATATGGGGCAAATCAAATATCACAACATTTTTGACCAAATACCTCGATATCGATACCACAACGATATTGCAGTGTTGACTATTGGTGCTTTCACAAAATATTCACACAATGAGATTTTAGATCAATATTCATCAGTAATGTGGATATAATGAGTAAGAGGGTAAAGGCAAATAATAGAACAGTTACACCAGTCTGGTAAGTTCAGAAAATGACATCACTTTACTGTAACGCAGCCTTTAAAACCAGGAAAAGACATCACTTCATATATATTACGATATCCAAAATCTAAGACAATATCTAGTCTCATATCACGATAGATATAATATCGATATATTGCCCAGTTCTAGTTTCTCAACAGTTACACTGTACACATTGATTTTTTTTCATGTATTGTCCAAGTCTGTATTGTTGTCTTTAGTTGTCTGTATGTGTCTAGTCCATGCTAATGTCCTGTACAAGTGTTTCTGTGTTCATGTGCCGTAACTATGTTCTATGTTTTCCTTCCTGTATCATAAATGAGATGAAATGACATGAAATGGCCTCTCTGACTCTCCGGGCGCGCTTTTGCTGCTTGGCTCATTTTGGCAGCCGCCGGACGGAGACAGCAGGTCCTGCCCGCTTCTCTTCCCCATGTTAACCATTGACTTCTGTATGGAAATATGATGTGAACCAATTGGGCGGTTTAGACCCCGCGAGCTGCGAGTGACAGCTGGAACACACCGCAAGTGTCGCGTAGCGTAGATACGTGCCTGGCCATTCATACCGGACGCGTGTTTCTACCTTCACGCAATACAAGTCAGCGGAGAGCAGAGAGTTGTCTCCCCCTCCGGGGGGGGGTGGCTTTCAGAATATGACAAGACACACTCTGTCAGTATAGGTCGGAGCAGAAGTTTGACCAAACACCTATTACGATTAACCACAAATGACTCAGCTGCTGCATAGTCTCGTATTGCCAGACCTTGGGTCTGACTAGTCCTCATAGCATTCCTGGATGGGAGAAAAACGTGCTCTGGTTTATTGGTATTTCTTTAAACCAATCACAATTGTCAGGAGTAATTGTAAGGAGCCACGGTGCCTCTGCTAAATAGCCTCGGGAAGGAACTTGTTTTGGTGGAACATGTGTACATTCAAAAGTTGTTTTAGTCGTGCAACAGAAAACTCAGATTGGCCAGATAGTCTAGCTAGCTGTCTGGATTTACCCTGCAGAGATCTGAGGAGCAGTTAACCATAGTCCTCAGAAATCCACCAGAGGTTAGAACGCCAACACAAAGGAAGAGGAAGGTAACGGACATCTGTCAATCCCAGAAATGGAACGTGGTGGATATAGACTAGCTGCGGCATAAACCAGTATTATGGGTTTACTGATTTGTGGGCTGATTCTGCTGCAGATCAGTGTGCACTGGTTATGAAAGCAGCTTGGGCTGCAGAGTACCTGCAGGTAGGCCTGTTGGCAGCGCTGGACGAGCTGGTGGAAAGCAGGGGTCCGGAGGTGGGCGTGGATGTGGGCGGGGTTCAGCCTCTGCAGAGCCTCCATGATGATCTCCTGCAGGACGAATGGACTGAGGACACCTTTCGCCGCTCCGACACAGAACTGGTACACGTAGTTGACTCCTGACAGGATGGACAGGCAGAGAGAAGGAAGAGAAACAAGCGGATTGGATATGTAGATGAGTGTAAAAGGTTGGTGAAGTTTTTCTTCATAACGCATTGTAAAGTTGGAAATTGACACAAAGGAAACAAGGTAAAAGGTAACGGCGCCTGTAGAAAAGGAGAGAGAAAAGGTTTTCAAAGGAACGGGAAGGTGTGTTTAGTGCATTTGTTTGTGTTTTAGTAAATTTGAGTTTATTTTCATGGACTTTGATAACTTTCCGATGCTATCAATCTAATGCCTATATTGTTTTTCTGTCTGTTCAATTTCTGTTTAGCTCTAACGTTGGTCTATACAGTCACTGCAAGGACTTCTAATGAAAGAGATTAGACCATCTGTCGAGGCTGACTATCATTTTGTCGACTGAAAGCTACAATGGCGAAAAGAGTAAGTGACAGTTGAGGAAGAGGAGACTGTTTATAAAGTGTATGTTGTGTGTGTCAATTCAAATTGAGGCAATAGACACAATCACAATGTTTGTTTACTAGAAGTGGGTAGACAACTCCTGCGTCCCGTACAGACAATTTAACAGCGCTGAGCAAACTGGATCTACTCTCTCTCCTTCATCTAAAATGCATGTTTGATGCTTCCATATGTCAACACTTTCTCTCAGTCCCTCCAGAAAAACGCGATTATGTGATCGCATAATTCAATGCATACATTTTTTCAAATACGCCGCATAAATTGCAGACTTCCACGCAAAATATGCGGGGCTTGCATGATTTCATAATCCCTGCATTTTCGTTGCAAAAAAAGTCACATATATCTTAGCAGAAAGTTGAAAAATGTTGCGTTTACTTCACACAAGAGCAGCGATTTTCCCCTGTTGCCATGGGAACGTTATGAAGTGATGTAATCACGCGACGTGAACATTAGGGATGAGCGAGTACAGCATTATCTGTATCTGTTAACCATATGAATTATCTGTATCTGTATCTGTACTCGGACTGGGCGGGGCCTAACCCAGAAGTGGACGGAATTTAACCCGGAAGTGGGTCGGTTGTCTTGAAATTTGTGTGTGTTTGTGTGTGTAGCTTAATTTGTAATATTATTTATACCACAACTACCTTTATTTTTTTTTATGAAATACAGCAAGAAAGTGTCAGACACTCAGTGCGTAAAGTCAAAAAAACTGGTTACAGCCAGCAGACGGTTTAAAAACAAAAACAAAGTCCGATGACCGGCAGAGAGAGGGAGAGAGAGTGTGTGTGTGTGTGTAGCTAATTCATTTGTAATATAGTTTTATACCACTACTTCCTTTATTTTTTTTTTATGAAATACAGCAAGAAAGTGTCAGACACTCAGTGCGTAAAGTCAAAAAAACTGGTTAGAGCCAGCTGACGGTTTAAAAAAGAAAAAAAATCTCCGACAGGCAGAGACGCAACGCCAGTCGCATTCTACCAAGCACCACGTCTGAACAAACCCCACGTTTACCAGAACTCTACTGGTTAATAAGTAAGTACTACAAACCGAAGTAAAAAACAAACCTGAAGCTGAAAAAACCCTAAACGTTAACGGAAAAGACCCGTGAACCTGAGTGACTGAGGGAGAGACAGAGAGAGAGAGAGAGAGAGAGAGAGAGAGAGAGAGAGAGAGCGAGAGAGCGAGAGAGATCTTCTCTTCTCAGTGTTCTGTGTGTGAGTGAGCAGTGCTGGACACAGCAACACAATAAATCTGTATGTGTGTAGGGGAGGGGCGCTGTGACGACTAGCCTATCACAGAACGCAGACACAGTCAGCTACCCAATGAGGATTTTTATTCAATCCGAGCACAGATATTGACTCGTATTACTCGTACAATACTCGTACTCTGCAAAAGTGTTGTATCTGTACCGGATACTCGTTTCAGCAGAGTATCCGGCTCAACTCTAGTGAACATCATTGTAAAGCTACAAACCCCGCGATGAAGCCATGAAGAAACCGCAGTTTTTTGCAAGTTCCCGCAATTTCATAGCATAAAATTGCATAAATATCCCGCATATTCCATCGCATGTTTTAAGAAAACGTGCCGCATAATCAAGGATTTTTGCCCGCAACAATCACACAAAAACTTCTAGGCAAGACCCGCCCTTCAATAGCATTCACACACAACTATTGGCCAGGCGCCCATGCTTACACGAGGTAACGTAACCTGATTTGTTCAGGTCCTATCCCCTGACCAATCGGCTATCCTAATCTTAACCACTCGAGGTCCAGGGGCGTAGCACAAAATTCTGGGCCCTGTAGAAAATAATTCTCTTCACATTCACAGCTATTCATCTTTTTGGGCCCTCATCACATAAGGGCCATGGGTACTCAGACCCCTTCACATCCCCAGTCCGACACCCCTGTCGAGGTCAATGCCTAACCCCAACCAATCAGCGGCGGGACTTGCCTAGGAGTTACATGGAATCCATAATAACGCTTCTCTAACGTTAGCTTGGAGAGCCAAGTTACCTGTTGGGCCACAGGCTACAGAAAATGACACCACCCAAAATAGCAGTCAGTCTGACGGGGGGGAGATGTTGCTCTTCCTATCGCTAGATTTGGTTTATCAAAGACGCTAGCAACAACACAGCGGGGGTGTCACAATTCTCAAGATCCACGATTGCATTTTAA
This sequence comes from Sander lucioperca, assembly GCF_008315115.2. NCBI lineage: Eukaryota > Metazoa > Chordata > Actinopteri > Perciformes > Percidae > Sander > Sander lucioperca. The sequence continues at coordinate 28,677,012 of NC_050179.1, read as the reverse complement.
GGTCACGTTTCGACTCAATTTAAACTTTTATTTTTTTGTTATTCAATAATGCCACAATAGCCTAGTCTTTAGCTGGGGAAAATCTCCGATATTGCTTCTGATTTCGAAATCAAAAGCTTATTTCGATCAATTTTTGATTCAAAATCAAAATTGTGACATCCCTACAACACAGCACAGAAAATAAGCTCACAAACATACATTTAGCTAGCTAATCTAATATTGCTTATTAACACATGTTCAGCTGGACTCAGTGACTTGGCCAATCAAGAACCTTCCACCGTGGCCATGGAAGGACTCCCGGTCGCCTCGTCTCTATGTTTAAGACCACTGTCTTTAAATTGGTATTGGTTTGTCTAAAATACCTCATCGTCATCGTTTCCTTTTCTAATCCGATGTGATGGAGGAAAAGGACAACACAATGGAACTCTTTCTGACTGCACGGAGGCTTTGCTGAGTGTTCATTCATTCGACAGAGGGTAGCTGCAAGGAACCCTGCTGTCTCTTTTTGTCTCCAACGTTAAAATGTTACTTTCTTTCATTTTATAATGTGTAATTATTTTAGGAATTTTGGATGATTGATATTTTTTAAATTAACTTTAAAAAAAAAATCTCACGTAGCCCCTGCAGTACTCCAAAGTACCCCTAGAGGAAAAACAGTGGTGTAGAAGGTACCTTGTTGTGATACTGACTGTCAATAAAACTCTTCAGTTGTTCATTGTCACTGTATTCTGTATGCTGCCACCTACAGCAGGCACAGACTTTCTAGCTGGGTTACTGGTGTGTGTGCTTCCAGCCATGCTCAGCTATGTACCGGATGCCTTAAGAATCTTACACCAGTTAACTAATCAATAACCTCCCTCTTATTGCTGTCCCTTCAAGTATGAGCAGACTCACCTAGCCTGGCAGCCAGTCCCAGCAGCCATTTGACGTCCTCAGTGTACGGTGGGCTCCTGGAGAAGTTGTTGGGGTGGTCATTGTGAGCCCTCCTGCCCAGCATCTCCAATGCCAACATGCCTTCACACAAGAGCACAGTAGATATCCCATTTGTTCAGTTAACCCATTGTACCACATGCACATTGATGAGTTAAAGTAAAATATAATCATAGGACACAAACTCCTCACCAACTCTGTAGGCAGAATGCAGGTAGTGCAGGCCCTGTTGGCTGATTGGCTGGCTGTGCTGCTCGTCCTCTACTGGGAAAGGAGTGCTGACTAATGAGCCGGGCTGGGAGGAGAGCGAGGGCAGAGATGTTGCCTGTATGGCCTGGATGGTGGGGCCCGAGTGGACGCTGCCTACTGTAAAACATGATAGACACATCCTACTGTTTAGCATAGACCAACACACAAACCCATCCCATGTACTATAAGGTTTACCAACTTAGGCTACATTTACACTGCTACGTTTTGGTTTAAAAACAAATATCTTTTGCTATGTTCATACCTCGCATTCCCATTGCTGTGGCGTTTCCGAGCACCGTCCAAGACGATTGTGATCGGTTTACAGAAATGTCAATAAACCAGAGCATATTTTTCTCCCATCCCGGAATTCTGTGTGGACTAGCCAGACCCTCCTCCGCAGCGCTGTGGAGGAAGGTCTGGCGATGCAAGATTATGTGGAGCTAAAAACACTTGTGTGCACAGAGATCGCTTTTGGCTCCAAACCGTGCTTAAAAACCAAAACGTAGCAATGTAAATGCAGCCTTACAATAAGAAGAACAATTGCCGGAGTTAAACACAGATGAAACACACACACAGCGTGTCCTGACCTGCTACAGTAGTGCTCAGGGGCAGGCCGGTCTCAGCGTGGTAGGGATGGACGGCGATCTGAGTCATGGACGGTACGGGGACACCAGGGAAGGTCACAGCCGTGGCTGCCATAGGTGGCTGGGGGCCAGTGGCCACTGAGAACGGGTACTGGGCTCCGATGAAGGCTGGGTGCATTCCCTGAGGAGGTACACACACACACACATATACACATACACACACACACACACACACACACACACACACACACACACACACACACACACGTACAAACAGTTAGCTTGAGTGAACATACTACCTCCATTAAATAGTAGTCTGTGGAGCACAAACAATGTTTATTTGACAACAGCAACAGATTTGACAAAACATGAATCAATTATTTAAGTCTTTGAGCATTTTATCAATTATAATCAAGAGAAATAATCAGCAGATGAACGAAAATCATCATTAGTAGCAGCTCTAAATGTACCTAATGTTTTCCACCAAATGTTGGACTTTATAATTGATTCTTTTAACAGGCGTTACAGCTGAGTGAGTCAAACATGTCAGGTTATGTACACTGGCTGCCTGCAGCCATTTATGTAGTTTTGAAGACCCAAACTGTACGTTCACATTACAGCAGTGGACACATTCTTAGCTTTTTTTTTAAATTATTATTATTATTATTATTATAAAAAAGACAATTCCACAAATACCCCAATGGTTGTGTGAAGAGTCCTGACCTGTGGATACGCAGCCCCAGCTACAGGGAAGACGGTGGGTCGGGGGACGTGCTGCAGAGGGTGTCCCAGGTACTGGGGGGTGCAGACGGTGGGGAGATGGGCCTGAATGGTGGTGTAGGGGTGGAGGCCCTGGCTGTGGGGGTGAGCCATGGCCTGGCCGGGCATGGCGTGGGACTGATAGATGGTGGAGCCCACAGAGATGACGGGTACGACGGCTGCTGCGGTGACCGAGGCTGTGACTGTGGTCACTCCCGCCGACTCCATGTTGGCTCCGGTGTCCAGGACAACACAGGTGGCCTCCGGGGGCCTCCTGCCCGAGCCCCCGTTGGCCCCGCAGCGCCCAGAGGTCTCCCGCTGCTGGGCCGAGCCCCCACCCACTGACTGCTCATACAGCCAGTACCACTGGTGAGCCACCTCAAACAGAACCTCTGGGTACACACCTCCACCCTTGGCTGCTTCCTCTACCGCCATGCAGGCCTTCTCCAGCATCGCGTTGTCCTGGAGGGACACAGGGACAGACAGGGACAGAGCCGAGTGAAGAGGAGATCACTGTGGGTTATGCATTTACTTTACTTTTTTAATTTAAATTTTCATAACAGGTGACATAAAGCACAGTCCATGGTGAACAAGGCATAGTGAAAACAAGTCCCCTACCCACCCACAAACCAACCCAGTTCAGGTCCAAAACAAACGGACACACAACACAGACCCATGAACACTGACAAACACACACCAATAAGGGCACACAACATCAAAAGAGAAAATGTGAAAAAGTTAGACAAATTAAAAGAGATACAGGAAGAGAGAAGTGGAGTGGAGCAGTCCAGAAGGAGCTCAGTCCTCCGAGTCAGGAGATAAGCTGAGGGAGTCAACTAATCCTAGGAAAGGCTTCCATGTCTCCAGGAATGTCGAGATAGAGCCTTTCAGAGACGATCTAAGCTTCTCAAGCTTCAAGTTGTTGAGCACCTCTTTAACCCTTGTGTGTTGTTCGGGTCTGTGGGGCCCGTTTTCAATGTTTGCTAAAAGAAAAATTATGCTGTTTATTATTTCTTCTAACTCAAACTCATTGGCCTTGGCTCATTTTCTGTGAATAGCATAAAAACAAGCTAATTTTCAATGACTGCACAAGGTACACCCCCCCCCCTACACATAACTATTACATATGAGGTGTTCAGGTCTACTGGACCTGAGTGTAATAATTGTAGGTGCTATGAAACTATGTTGTCTTTCTGCACCTGCTATTCCCACACAAAGTTACACAATTGTTACATTTCAAGCACTTTCATCTGTTCTGATTAAGTTCTAAGACATAAGCACCAATAATGATCAAAAATATTTTTTCTCTCAAATCTCTTTTTAATAATTGAATTTCCCTGTTTTCTCACAAAAAACAAAAATGATCATTTGATCATGAATGTGATCTCAAAGAGGTAAATGTCAAATATGAACCATAAATGATGTATATATCATTGGTAATTGAGCTAAAGTAAACATCTGGTAAGTATTTTTACAGAAATTGTTATGGCTGTATTGATTTAAAAGCCTAATGATGTGGTGGGCCCACCAGACCCGGGAACATTGGCTGTGTAGCAAAAATATGAACACCACACAAGGGTTAATCCAGCGGTCGTGTGGGGGGGGCGGGAGAGCCTCCAGTTGAGCAAGTTCAGTCTCCGGGCTAGCAGAGATGTAAACGCCAGGGCCCGCCGCAGTGCAACGGGGAGGTCAGCGTCAGAGGAAATACCGAAAATGTCTGACAAAGGGTTAGAGGGGATAGTGGGATCGTAGGCTCTGCTCAAGGTGTCAAAAATTCTTCACTGGTATCTTTATCAGCAGGTTTTAGCAAGCTAAATACCTTTTTAGGCTGTGTGCACACTGCCAGCGTTGGCCGTCCGCAGGTCAGGCAAAGACGCAGGTCTTGACTTTCACTTTGAATGGGGGTAGTGCGTTTAGGCTGCGGTGGGCTTTGCCGCAGAGGGACACGCAAATAAACGCAGCGGGCCTGCGGCGAAAAGTTGAGACAGACTCAACTTTTGGAAGAACGCAACCCCACGTCACGCTGTGTCACGGTGGCCAATCATGTAACTGGACATCAGACTTATGGGTGTGTTTGAGGCGGTGAGAGTGTCCCGTACATGAAAACAGGAAACATCACTGCCTCTATCTCTGCCACAAGAAACTATGAAGGTCAAAAACACACTGAACTGCCCAGGAGTTTGTTTAACAGCTGAATGTTTCCTGCAACAACAAATCACTGGCTATGTCACACTCCTCTCTTATCTTTCTCTCTCTCCTGGGAAATGAAGCTGCCTTCAAGTGCGGTCGGAAACGTCGAAATCTATAAACAATCTGACAGAAAACAGTAATTGTGAAATACAAAGTCTACTTGTGCTTTGCTGGGGGGACGTCACACAAATGGGCCGTTTAATTGACACTCCACCCCCCACCCCACTTTTCTTGGTGTGAATGCCCACGAAGACTTCAATTGATTTTAGGTCAAACTATAACAACAAAAAGAAGATCCCAAACTTTTGCACATCCCTCAACATTTTTTGCACATCCATACAGCCTCTTTTTTCTTAATGTCAAACAGTTATATGTATGTGTAATTCTTTTGTATTTATTTATGTTTGTTAATTTCATATCAAAATGTATGCACCAACAACCAAGGCGAAAATTCCCCGTAATTGCTACTTACTACGTCTCTGGGCTACAGTATTCAGCTGCAATTTGGATTATGTCATTTCAATTTAATCAAACTCGTAGAAGAAGATTCAGCTGATGAGATTCAAGTTATTGAGGTGCCAGAACTCATTTTAAATTCAGATTGGACTTTCTGACACTCTACGGTATATGCAGAGATGAGCAAAGTATCCAATCAGTTCAACATGCCACACGCGTCGCTTCGTTCGTTTGTCCGACGTCGTTCTGCTGCCACTGTATTTTAAAATGTAATAAAACTCAATTCAGTTTCAAAAATCAGAATGTAAAACGTGAGTTTAGATTTTTTTCATGAAAACTCCACGAGCAGCTGAAAAAGTACTAGGAGAGACATTTTTAACAAAGTTATGTCGCCGACCGTTTTGATGCTCTGCAGTTACCATTACCTGGAACCAAAGCTGAAATTCAATGGGAATCTTTAAACATTTGATCCCTTTCTCTTACAGATTTAGAATGGCCTGTTCTCCACATTGATGCTAACACCTGCTGCTGTTAGCCCTGAGTGGGGGTGGAACCTGCCGCATGGTTGGCAGCTGCTGCTTATTAACTGCCACAGCATCCCGTCAGACCACTCTCTGCCACACAGGCACCCTGCTCCGGGGTGGAGGGGTCACTGTTGCAGCCACCCTTAGAATCTATTCTAATGAAAATCAGCTCAATCTTTGATTCCAAATGTTTTCTCTTCTTTTTTATATTATTCATGATTCACGATTCTTACTACTACTATTATAATCCTTAGTTCACTTTTATATATATATATCTTACTCTAGCTCTATGTTCTTCCACCAAAGGGATGTCAATGTTTAACCGTTTAACTGACAATACAAATTTCGACTAATATCAGTTAAAAAAATAAAATCAAAGCAATTAAGAAAACGTATGATTGTACAAGAAAAGTAGGCTATACAATCTATTTCCTAACTGCTAGTTAACTTGCTGGTAGTCTTGCATTGCCAGACCTTCCTCCACAGCGCTGCGGAGGAGGGTCTGGCTAGTCCACACAGCATTCCTGGATGGGAGAAAAACATGGTCTGGTTTATTGGCATCCCGGAATGTTGTGTGGACTAGCCAGACCTTCCTCTGCAGCGCTGTGGAGATGGAGCTGGCAATGCAAGACTATTCTCAACGGTAACCCCCCCCCCACAGTACCTGCTCTTTGCACTGCACCAGGGCTCTCTGGATTTCGTTAGGATTGAGGGCGTGAGCGTGAGGCAGGCAGCTCAGGGCCAGCTCAGCTGCCGCCCGAACCATGTTGGGGTCCCTGGCCCGCGATGCTCGGTCAGCAAGGGACGCCACCTCTGGAGGGGTGAGGTGACCGTCCCAGCACTCCACCAAAATGTTGAGGGCAGCGCTTCCAATCTCCATGGCCTGGCCTGAGAGAAGGAGGGGAGAATACATCATGTGGGCAGGAAGTAAAAGATATTAAGAAAAACCTTGGTCTTTGTAGTTCTGTCTAACTCTTTTTTCTTTCTCACAACACACTCCTGCTCACCAGTGATCCAGGACACGTGGGAGGAGTAGGTCCTGGACAGCCAGTTGGGTGAGACAAAGTTGTGAAGGCCCAGAGCATACAGGCCAATCTCAAAGGCACACAGGTGCAGGTTTCTGTGGGGCCCCTGGTGGCCCCCGCTGGCTGACGGCTGGGTGAAAATGGAGGTGGAGGAGTTTCCTCCGGCTTTGATCAGCACCGTTTTGGCCAGCTCAAAGTAAAAATGGGCCGCTGCCTCTGATGGCTGGTTGGGCACGTGGGGGGCATGGCACTCTGGACGTCGCCCTTTGTACCTGAACACAGGGAAATATGCGACGTGTGAATTAGAATGAATCTAAGTTGTTCAGAATAATGACACAAATAGATCTACTGTAAATGAGATTTGGATTTATTTATTTTTAGGAAAAACCTGCTCAACAAAGCAGACTGATCCTTCCAGGCAGACCTGGTCCTACTCCAACTGAGTATTGCTACTGTTTGACTGTATCGCGCCCTGAGGCCTCATGCTTACTGTAGGCCTGTTTGGATTTCCTGTTGCCCTCTTGTTTGTTATGTTGTCCATCTCCTTTGAGTGGTAATAAAGTAGAATTTTCATAATTTGCCCTCACTTGAAATGTCTTGTAAATAACTGGACATTAGGGCTGGGCGATATGGAGAAAATCACATATCACGACATTTTTGGCCAAATACATCGATATCGATATTGCGGCGATATTGTAGGGTTGACATTTGGTGCTTTCACAAAATATATACACAACAAGATTTTTGATAAATAATCTTCAGTATCGTGGATTTAATAACTAAGTTGGTAAATAATAGAACAACTAGAACAGTCCGGTAAGGTATCTAGTCTCATATCACGATATCAATGTAATATCGATTACCATATCGGCAACCATCATATCACTTGTCAGATGACAAGATTGCCAACTAAGGTAATCGGGGAGTTCATTGTTTTGCCCCTGCTTGTATCTCAGCACATCGCTGAACATCTCTATACTGTCACTTTCTCTTTAATGTCACTGTGAACTGATGTGATCTGTGCTTTACATCTGAGGTCTGTGTGCTCAAGTCAGAACATCACTTTTATTAAGGTGGATTTAGAGTTGTACATTAAGGGGTTATGTTGTAGCTGCGTAGCTATGCTGTGGCTCACGTGAACCTACTTGTAAAATAAAACACACGGGGGCTACAGCAGCTACAGATATACCACTTGGACACCACAAGAGCTGGGACTGGTCAGCTTGGGCTGCTTGCGTTTTCGCATACAAGTTTCTGATGCTGGAGGACATTGTTCAGAGTGAAGAAATCATTAAGGAAATTAAAGGGTAACTACCGTTTTTTCAACCTGGACCCTATTTTCCTATGTTTTTGTGTCTAAGTGACTGATGGGAACAACAATCTTTGACATTGGTCCAGCATTAAGTGAGATCGCTGCAGTTGGCAGCGGTGAAACAAGCTACAATGTAAGTTAATAGGACAATTGTCCATCTTGTATTTACCTTCACAAAAGTGCTCGTTTTGCCACTGACAGACTCAGATTAATATTCTAAGTGTCTGACAACATTATGGAAAAGATTTCTAAGGGAGGTCGACCTTTCTGTTAAAGAGTAAGATCCTTTTTTTTTTTTTAAACATAAAAACATCCACGAAATTGAGTTTGCTAAACACACCAGACTTCATGTAAATAAACAGTAATTTTAGCATCGTAAAATACACTTCATTCAAAGTGGACAGAAACAAAATAAAACTACGAAAAGACGTTTTGGGTCGTCATTCCAGTTTCCCAACCATCACAACTCTAGTTTTGGTTGAAATAAACACATAGTTTACCGATTTACATGTGAAAATATGTTGGCTCTATACATGCTAAAAGTATTGTTTTTTTAAATGGAGTCTGGTGGGTTTAGCGCTAGCGACTTCAGAGCTGTTTCTGGTTAAACAGAAAGATCTTAAATAGGTCTATCTCTGTGGGGATCCGTTCCATAATGTTGTCAGACACTTAAAATAATAATTAAGCCTTTCAGTGGCAAAATAAAGCACTTTTAGTGGATCAAATTGACGATGCACATTTGCCCTGTAGGGTTACATTGCAGCCCGGTGTGGCTGCCGGTTACATCATATAATACTGGACCAATTTCAAAGATTATTGTTCCTATCAGTAACTTACACACAAAAACTTAGGAAAATAGGGTCCAGGTTGAAAAAAAAAACGGTAGTTACCCTCAGTAATATTTTCTTTTTCACTAACAACACATAATACATTTCCATCGCAAGCCGCCTTCTCAGTGCGAACCCGGCTCTCTATCACAGTGAATGAAAGAAGTAATGAGACAAGGAGAAATTGAAGTTACCTGGATGTGACTCCAGTTCTATAAGTAGGTTCATAGCCCACCATCGCTCTGTATCACAAAGTCAATGAAAGAATGTAAACACAGTTACAGTGGGGAATAGGATTTTAAAACAGGATATGGCCAGATCATGTACGATACATCTGTCTATTGTTGTAGCGTTGACATCAACAGGCCAAATAAGATGTTGAACTAGAAATTTAAAAAAAACCTATGCCATATGCATCTACAGCGGGACTCGTGTTAACCCCTTGGGTCACAGTATAATACCAGCTTTAGCTTCCTTTATAAAACCCCCTGCTGGGGACCACAGCTTGACAGGGAGTTGACTGTCTGCAAGTCAGCAGATGCCAACTGATGAGAAATCAGTCACAAGTAGACTTCTGTTAACAGACAGCATTTGTTTTTAATTCAATCTGCTGTGTTGTTGGTCATTCCAGTAACCCAGCTAGTGCTTTTACTTCATATGTCATAAGCCCTAATCGCACTGGATTAGTATTACCTGGAGACCTCTAGTCATTCATAATTATCATCTTAATCCCATGCGAAAAATCGGCCATGTCTGTAATTTGTAAAGTAAAAATTCCCGTGTTAAAAATTGTTAAAACAGTGTTAAAATGACCTACCATAGTTCGCCGAACACCGAGGTCCTGTGATAATATTAATCCCATGCGATAGAGCTTACATCGGGCCCAAAAATTCAAGCCCGACCCTACCCGAGCATATTGTGTCCGAGCCCGGCCCGTCCCGACACATTAACTGTAATTATGAGCCCGAGCCCAACTTAACCCTGACAATTTTTTAATACGTGGGCCGTTATAACTGACGTTCTCAACTACAATTCTGAGTTGTTTGAACTGCAGAAATCTGTTTAGAATTATCTTAATGAATAATGCAACAAGGACGAAGCATAAACGGCGTGGTTCGTTTATTCAGAATGGAATGGATCGCAAATTGATCCGAATGAAGAAACATAAAAAACAACTCGACCCTAGCTCCCTCAGCAGAATAGTGAGGGTAACAGAACAAGGCAGCAACATAATCACAGCCCTGGATCCATATAGGAGACTTTCTTGCCTCGATCACCTAATTAATACTGTCCTTCACTGTCCTGACGCACTGGCTGACAACAGTGCTGCAGATGGGGGAGACTTTCTAAATCATACGAGGTCCCGAGAGGATACTAATCCCGTGTGAAAAGGGCTTTAGTGACCTGATGAGGAGGAGGTCTGTGCTTACCTGCTGGTGTCGGTGCTCTTGGCCCTGGCCCCGCCCCCTGCCCTGCGAGAGCCGCTGGAGGAGGAGGAGCCCAGCGAATCAGACGATGAACTGCTGATGCTGTCACTGTCCTGGCCCCGCCCCCATGATGTCGCTGCCCAGCCGCCCCGGAGCGGCCGCCGGCTGAGGGTGGGGGAACTGTCAGAGGTCGTCTCCGGAGCACTGCTGTCGATACTCGCCATGCCTGTCCGAAACAACGTGCACATCACATTTTTGGCCCTCAATCCTGATCCGATTTTATAAAATATTGAATATCTGCCGATACCGAGTCCCGATCAGATACTTGTGTTTGCCTACATAATAGAGCTGCACTCCGCTTTTTTGTTTACAAAAATAACTAAGTTAACAACGTAACTTCAACCAAATACATTTAACTTAGTGCAGCTAGCATTTTTGTAAAACTCACATATAAAATCAACTCATGTTCTGCCGCAAATTGTGCTCAGCTGATAATTCAGCAATCAGGTGACTAAATGATCGGAGTAAGGTGATTGGGGTGAATGCCCATCCCCGATCAGTTAAAAAATGCCCATACTGGCTCCAATCGGATCCATCCCTGATCACTAGTATGTGTGCAGGTTAGGGGTGTAACGGTACGCAAAAATCACGGTTCGGTACGTACCTTGGTTTTAAAGTCACGGTTCGGTTCATTTTCGGTACAGTAAGGGAAAGAAATGCAAACATTAAACTGCAGGTTGTTTATTACTATAAACTTTTTTTTAACAATTTGTTTACACTTTTTTAAACACTTTTTAATAAAATATAATAAATAAAATATATATAAAATAAAAAAAAGAATAAGAAATAAAATGCCGTGTATGTTGTACAGCGCGCGGTGTGTGATTTTTATTTTTTTCCCCAAACCACTTCAGCGGGAATCCCACCCTGCAGTCGATTTCATTGGTTTAGGTTACAGTGACGGCGGGTAGGTTTAGAGATCAGTGTTTGGTGTAGGCAATCTGTACAGTGATTGACATATTGACATGACCAATGAAAACTTTAGAATCAGCTGCAGGGCGGGATTTGCGCTGAACGCGGAGACTTCCGCCACTTAATATGTTCGTGTGGAAACACGAAAATTGACCTATGTTCTGCACACAAAAGATTGCATTCGGTGCACATGTGCACCGCACCGAAAGCCCTGTACCGAAACGGTCCGGTACGAATACACGTACCGTTACACCCCTAGTGCAGGTTCATTCTGTGGATGTGGAGCGGTTTCAGAACTATGACCCAGGCTAAAAAATCATGTGGCTGTACAGCAAGGATCAAGGATATCTTTGGTATCCCCAAGGGGCAATTTTTTGCACAGCCAGCAGTAACCACCAGGCAAACAATAATAAATAAATACTATATAAAGATCACATTGAGTTATTTAAAGGGCCAATGGCAGCAGTTCTTAAGTCTATTAGTCTGCAGTCTATTGGCATCTTGGCGGATTGACTGGCGATTTCCTCAAAGTCCCAAAAGTAGGACTAAGTTAAATTGATTCTCTGAAAAAGAGGAGGTAGTGCTCTGTGTAAAGAATATAGAGATGATTGAGTTTACCGGTGTGTTTCTTCTTCTGCCGGACAGGTGAGCCCCAGCAGCGTTGACTGTATCCACAGCGCGCCCCCAGCGCCAGCCGACTGGGCACGGTGGCCTCCGGCTTAAATGGAGCCGTTTCATTCTGCTGGTCACTGGACGAAGGAGGCCCATCTGACACTGCAAGGAAAGAACATGTACAGAGCTTTTTTACTGTCTAGGGCTGAGCAATTTATCAATATTATAACGTTATCGTGATATGAGACCAGATATCGTCTTCGATTGGGATATCGTAATATGGCAAGACATTTCCTGGTTTTACCGGCTGCGTTACAGTAAAGTGATGTAATATTGGGAACTTACCAGACTGTTCTAGCTGTTCTATTAGTTTGCCCACTTAGATGGACTCAGACTGCCTGCGTCGGCTGTCTGACGGTCCAGCAAAAACGCAGGTCTTTCCATCTATTTTGAGTGGGGGTAATGTGTTTAGGCTGCGGCGGGGGTTGACGCAGGTGGGAAACTTAAAAAAAACGCAGCGGGCCTGTGGCAAAAAGTTGAGACCGACTCAACTTTTGGAGAAACGCAACGCCACGTCACGCTGCGGTGGCCAATCATGTAGCGGGCGATCGGACTTGTCGGTGTGTTTTGAGCTGTGGTTTGAGGCGGTGAGAGAGTCCCGTACAGAAAACGGGAAACATCACTGCCTCTATCGCTGCCACAAGAAAGTTTTTTAAAAAATGACCAGGGGTAAAAACGAAACACAAGCACTGAACTGCCCAGGAGTTGAATGTTTCCTTCAACAACAAATCAGTCGCGCGTCTCTTTTCTCTCTCTCTCTCTCTCTCCTGTGAAATTAAGCTGCCTTCAAGTGCGGTCGGAAACGTTGAGTTCTATAAACAGTCTGACAGGAAACTGTAGTTGTGAAATATAAAGTCTACTTGTGCTTTGTTTTTTTCTGGGGGGGGGTTTAAGAACACAACAGGATGTCACACAAATGGGACGTGTCATTGATTGCCAGATCGCTTTTTTGGTCTGAATGCACCGTAAGTCATTACATCCACATTACGGATGATTATTTATCAAAAATCTCACTGTGTAAATATTTTGTGAAAGCACCATTTGTCAACCCTACAATATCGAGATATTTGGTCAAAAATATTGTAAATATTGATATTGATTTGATCCATGTTGCCCAGCCCTATCGCTATCAGATAATACTGCGTTACCATAGCGTAATTACCTGAATTAAAGATTATTTTTTAAAACACAGATCCTAATTATACTGCTGAGCCAGAGTGTCTCGTAACCATTTCTAAAATATGAGGCTGCTGTGGATGATCTACAGCAGGAGGGCCACACTGGAAAAGAGAATTACATCAAGGGCCAGACATGTGTTTATTGACATGCTTTTAAATACATACTGCACAGTCAAATATCTTCGACTGTATTATTGCATGTTACTTTTTGTGGTCATTTGTGTTGCTTTTTTCGACTTTTTTGTGGCTTTCTCAGACGTGTTTGTCACTTTTTTTAAACATTTCTCAGTTTTTGCACCATTTTGTTGCTTTCTTTGTCACTTGTTTAAGGGCTTTCTGTCGAACTTTGGTCGACATAAAGCCCTTAAAAACGTTCCTTAGCCATCATAAGAGTTTAGAAAAATCAAGCATGACAATGACTACATTTTTTTACAACAACCTGTTTCACAGCCTAACTATGAAAACTCTCTGCTTCTGGGGGAATTTGAAGTCTCAAAGTTGGTAAATCTGCCAAATTCTGCTTTTGAGTGTCACGTAATTGGAGTATGAAAACAGTTTCCCGTCTTTTTGGTTTGGCGCACAACTAGACGGGCCAAACTTTATTATAAACCTAAATTAATAGGAAGGCGGGATCGAAATCTGCGAGGGGCTGGGTTCGGCCCGTGGGCCTTGAGTTTGACACATGTGTTCTACAGTAGGGGTCTTCAACATTCTTTAGGCCAAGGACCCCTTAGCTGAAAAAAAGACAGAGCAGGGACCCCCTACTACATATATTGTATAAAATTAAGTTGCATATTAAACTGGGCCTACAACAACGTATAGGGCGGCCTAAAGCCTTAACACGTACATTTTGATGTTACATTCAATACTAAGCTTTTAAAATAAAAATTGTTGGCATATTCATATATTTATACATCATGATTTAATGTGTGCAGTAAATCCTTAGCTTAAAGCTTAACTGTATCTGTGGATGGCTATCTTATGGCTACCTTAGCTGTAGGCCATAAGTCTATCATCAATGTTGTGTAGCCTAAATTAAAAACAATATCTTTAATTATAATTAGTGCTGTCAAATGATTAAAATATTTAATCGCGATTAATCGCATTACTGTCATAGTTAACTCGCAATTAATAATAACATATGGCAGCCAGAGAGGTTCTCACCATGCTCCCTGGTCTGCGTGCTTCTCTCTCCCGCTGTACTGTTCTGCACTGAGTTCAGATCAGCCTGATGAGCCACCTCTTCACCAGCCACCGCCACAGCAGAGGAAGAGCTGGACGAAGAGGCGGCCACGGCGGTGGCAGACGAAGACGAGGGTGCGTGTTTGGAGACCCCTCCGGTGGCCGTGCTCGCCCCACTGTGGCTGGCCGCAGTGTGTTTGGACGGGCTGCGCTGGCTGCCGGCTGCTGGCTTGCTGGAGTAGAAGGAGCTTAACGTCTGGGGCTTGTGGGTCTGACTCTCCCTGTCCAACAGTTTATCCAGAATCTGAGGATGGGAGGAGGAAAAGAGAGAGAGAGAGAGAGAGAGAGAGAGAGAGAGAGAGAGAGAGAGAGAGAGAGAGAGAGAGAGAGAGAGAAAGACACACACACAGGAACCCGGGAACACAGGGAGTGAGAGAGAGGGGGGAGAGGGAGGGGGACGTGTTAATTTAAGAAACCCGAAGGGAAACTTCACTTCCTAAACTCCCATAGCTGGCTTTGATTCTTAGTGATCTGTTGAAACAGATGTGTGATGTGAGATTATCTGATTTTAGAACATCTGGATTTAACAACGGGAAGGTTGAACAACTGGGTAAGGTCTGTTTAGGTAAGCAAACACCATGTCCCACCACTACCCCCCCCCCACCCCGGTTAACTTTGAAAAGTAGGTCTCCAATCCTGAACGTTTAGAGTGAGAAATTCATTCACTAAACACTTTGTGTCAGGGATGAAGTGAAGTGTTGATCATTACATGTCCCATATTGCAAGAAGTACTGAACTCTAACTCTGCATCCCGGTGATTAACCCACTAAGAACCCCCCCCACCCCTACCCCACCCATACTGTTC
>NC_050179.1:28634360-28656860 GCF_008315115.2 Sander lucioperca | reverse complement strand
TGTATCTTGAACTCCAATGATCAGACAGTAATTGGTGCTTACCTGGGGTACACAGAACATCAAAGATGAAGCTGGCCAACATGAGAGGCAGCACAGGTCTGTAGTCGCAGAAGTTTCCGTCTCGGAGCTGCTCGGCTCTCTCTCGGATGGCTGACATCTCCACCAGGCCCAGAGGAATCTTCTTCAGCAGAGACACCACCTCTGACTCCTGGTAGGCCAGCTTCACCTGGTCAACCCACACACATGCACTCAGTTTGGTACACGTTCATGTCTCCTCATTCTATAGCAGCTCTACTCCTAGTTTGGATATACCATATACAATAAGGGTGGGGAAAAAAAGGATTTACTTATGTATCGTGATTTTTTTTCTGCTGATTTTTTTAATCCATTCTTTTTCCTGGAATCGATTTTTTTTAAAGGTCCCATGGCATGAACATTTCACTTTATGAGGTTTTTTAACATTAATATGCGTTCCCCCAGCCTGCCTATGGTCCCCCAGTGGCTAGAAATGGTGATAGGTGTAAACCGAGCCCTGGGTATCCTGCTCTGCCTTTGAGAAAATGAAAGCTCAGATGGGCCGATCTGGAATCTTCCCTTTATGACGTCATAAGGGGACAGGTTACTTCCCCTTTCTCTGCTTTGCCCGCCCAGAGAACTTGGCCCACCCATGAGAGAGAGAGAGACATCATGGCTTGAAAACAAGCGAAGCATGGCAGTTGGTCAAGGTCACAAAATACAAAAAATATTTTATTTTTACAATATTTTGGTTCAATCTACATTTCTATTAGACTTGTTGAATTTAAGGACAGTCTCAATTATTTTCTTGAGATTATACGTTTTTATTATCTTTGCACTACTGTGAAATGTATTTAATTTGTGCTGCGGGGCCGTCTTGTTTATTTTCTTTATAAGCAAGGGCAGCTAGGCTAAATGTAGCCGCTAACGTAAATGCAGTGTTATACTTATGTACTTCTTTAAAAAGGAAATAAATGTCAGACCGACTGACTGACATGTCATGTGCATTCTTCTTAGAAAACAAGTGCATTATTCAACTGTTGTTTTTGTTGAAGAAGGAAAAGTAAATTGCAATACTCAATACTTCTAGAATCGCAATACATGAAAATCTCAGTACAAATTGAATCGGCACCCATGTATCGGAAAAGAATCAAATCGGGACAGAAGCATATTGTCCCAGCCCTTCGCAGCTTGTGGCCATATCTGGACGCAAAATTACGAATCCTACTATGGCCACGCTAATCACTACTATTGGCCAGGCGTCCATGCTTACGCAAGGTAACGTAACCTGATTTGTTCAGGTCCTATCCCCTGACCAATCGGCTATCCTAACCTTAACCACTCAAGGTCAATGCCTAACCCCAACCAATCGAGCTGCTATTGAAGGGCGGGTCTTGGTGTGGCCATAGTAGGATTCGTAAATTCGCTATCTGGACATATCCGGTCTAACGCAGTTTCCTGTCTTTTCGCAGTGCTTTTCCTGCAAGTACTGTAATACGATATTAAAAGTGGAAATAAAGGAGCTTTTACTCAATCATTTGGAGTTGTTGCAGCAACTCTTCTATTGTGAAGAACAGAAGTACGGTCCAGGATGTGTTGACCACAATTTGGAAGACCTTTAATACGGTAAATGCCCTGAAAAAACGGCATCGCCCAGCGAGTTTTTACAGCGGGGAGAAATGGGAGTACAAGTATGGCCAAGGGTAGGGCACGGCTAATTCAGCGGAGTTAGCTTCCTGTTGCAGACTCTTGTTAAAACAACGCTAAAGTTAATAGTTAAAAGATATGCCTTTAGCTAAGAAGTTATATTTTAGTTTGACACCATTACATTAAGTAAACACATTGCAAAGTCATTGATATGCGTATCTGAACAGATAATTTGATAGCTTGGACACAGTTCCGTTACATTTATTGCATTTAGGGGACACTCCTATTCAGAGTGACATACAGAGAACACTGCAACAAGTCGAGTTTAAAAGCAAAGTGCAGTCCTAATGCGGCCTTCTTTTCATTCTTACCAGCGTCCTTTTTTATACTGACATCCGCACTATAACAGACGTAGCTCTTTTTAAATCTAAGTGTGCATGACTACACGAACAGCAAGTCAGAACACATACTGTGCATCAGTCCAAAACAATACTAAGGGCCTAGAATTGTTCATCTTCGGTTTAGAAAAATGGCATTAAAGTAGAGCCGAAACGTTTCATCAATTCATCAAAAAAGATAATCAGCAACTATTTTGATAATCCATTTCTTGTTTCTATGCTTTTTCAAGCAAACAGTGAAAACAAATTCAATCATTGGCAGATTAAAACGTAATTTGTAGTTGCAGCCTGACATGACATGGCAATAGATATGTCAGCAGGGCTCATTAGGCATAATCAAAGGCTTTTGAGGCCATAGAGTTGCATTGTGGGAAAACCCTCTCAACAAATGACCAGACAGCAGCCAGCAGATCCTGCCTTCAAACGCTAATAATGCTAAGGGATGGTACAGCCTTGACACAATGCTTGGCAATGATTGCATTTTTCTTCAATTACAGCTCTGCCTAAACGGGCTATCATTAGATAATAAAAATGCATTCATTAAAAACACATTTTTTTAGAGCGTTATGAATCGATGACAGACACAAAACAACAATAAATGCTACTCTACAACCATTCAATGCAATTCACTTTTAAGATGTTTTGAGGTAGCTGTGCAAACAGAATGTGTGTGTGTGTGTGTATTTATGTAAGAGTGAGAGACCTCCAGAGCTTTGGTAGACGCCGGTGGTCTCTGGAGTTCCAGAGAGAACATGCCGGTGCAGAAGGCCAGGTTGTGGAGCTCCACTCGTTCACTGAGAACAGTGAGGAGGAAGGCGGCTTTCGACAGCGTGTTAGTGGCGACCTGTGTCTGGCGGCTGGTCGACACCTTGCTCTTCTTACCCTAAATCCAAAAACCAGGGAAATTAATAATGATGTCAGGACATGTGACAACATTTTACATCTGACAAGTACATTCACACTTTGAATTTCTTATTGAATATTTGTTTGTGAATAGTTCATATTTGTTGCTCGTTTACAAACTGGCACAGTAACAATGCCAATATAAAACAGATATTAGAAGAATCTGGTGGCTTTCCTTCATGAAGAAAGGCTCAATATCCCACTACACAGTTCAAGATGCTGACTGATGAGTTTGGAAGATTGAGACTGTACAACAGAAGGAGAGAAAAGAAGTCAAAGGACGTAGGAGAATGGGTGGCAGGGTGCTGGGACTTGGGACTGTATTTACCTTAGTCTGTGGCTGCTCCACTTTCAGGTCTGGAGGGTTGGCTAACAGGTCTCTGGCCAGCTCCACGGCCAGGCGGCACGCCTCATTACTGTAACCGTGAGCATGGAGGGCCTCGGCACATGCAAACAGCACCTACACACACACACACACACACACACACACACAATGTAAAAACTGCAGTAGCGTGTCTGCCTGAAGCAGATGACCATATATGGAAAACCGGCTCTGTACGACATCTTTCTGGAGCCAAGAGTAGAAAAAACTGCTCAAACCGGAGCGTTCAGAACAGTGGGAAATGTGAGGTTTAGGCTCACAGGGATTTCTTATAAATATGTTTACCTTATTGTTTGAAGCTTTAGCCACGTTTAACGTGAACAGCCAAAGTTGTAACATTATAAATATGACAGAAAATACAGAAAAGCACCTATTAAAATGATGGTAAAAAGAATTTGATGTTAAATGACATGAATAAAAATCAAGCGCGTAGTTTATGAATGAGGTCCCAATGTATTTGTATCTTGACATCCATTCCTGGACAGCCCTGACTGCTATAAACACAACCAGCACAACAAGATTCAGTTATTGTCATAGTTCCTTGTGTACTTACATACATAAAGAAAATGAAAAGACTGTTCTCCACCAGCCACTACCCGTGCAACAGGAAAAGACACCAATCACACAGACGTACGTTAAGGATACATACACACTTGGTCTTCCTTCCTTACCTCCATGCGCCCCTCCTGCTCCAGCGGTTTCATCCCGGCGAAGATGTCCGGCTCCTCCTCTTGGTGGTTGTCAGCCTGCTGTCTGTCTGCTCCCTCCTCTGAGGCGGCACTCAGGTAGTATGCCTGATAGTCGTCCTCACCCACAGCTTCTCCACCTGCGGCTCCCGCTGCCGCCTCTGCTCC
This sequence comes from Sander lucioperca, assembly GCF_008315115.2. Lineage (NCBI taxonomy): Eukaryota > Metazoa > Chordata > Actinopteri > Perciformes > Percidae > Sander > Sander lucioperca. Next base: position 28,652,661 of record NC_050179.1, on the reverse strand, counting down.
ATGGTTAGCTAGTCCACCTGCAGTTGCTGCCCCGCTCCCTGCTGCTGCTGCTGCCGCCTCTTTGCGGCCCCGCGGTGGCTTGGCGGACGTTTGAGCGGCGCCCGATTTCGCCGTAGTGGTTGAGGTGGAAGGCTGGGTACTGCCAGCTGAGTCTACATCTTCGTCTTTGTTCTGGACTGGCTCCAGCTCTGCTTCCTTCTCTGCAGCGCTGGACATGTCCATAACAACCAGCACTGTCTCTTTGGAAGGGAAGCAAGGCGGACCGGTCTCTGCAGCCGAGGCATGGCTGACCCGCTTTGTTTCAAACATCTTGCTCCCCGCGCTGCTGTTGCCGTACTTGCGCGAGTCTCGGAGCAATGGGCTCGGGGAGGGCAGCATCTCCGGTGGCGGGGGGAGGAACTCAAACGTGTTGCTGGCCTCAGCCCCCAGAGCCAGACTGCAACCGTCGTCCAGGCTGAGCTCAGCCATATCCGGCTCCAGGGAGCTGTCCTCACTGCTGGTTCGCCGCTTGGCACTGGCGTGCTTACCCCCTCCCATCCCTCCACTTCCCCCAGGACCACCTACAGACGCCCCTTTCCCACCTCCCTGTGTCAGTTTCAGCTTCCCTCCAGAGGAGGAGCCCGGCCCTTTGTACATGCACTTCCCTCCTCCGTCTTCCAGGGCCAGAGAGACACCCCCTCCTAGACGGACCAGCATTCCTCCCCCTCCGCTCACTGACAGACCCTTCCTCTTGGTCAGTATGGTCTCCTTGGGTCGCACTGCCACCTCCTGTTGGGACGAGTGACCTCTTCCTTTATAATCTCCCCCAGCCCCGCCGTCAGCTCTCCCCCCTCCCCCGGGTTCAGATGCTTCTCCGCCTGCCCCTGCAGCAGCTTTGACTCCTCTCTGGTGCTGCACTGCCCTGGACCAGCAGAATGTGGCACTCTTCTTATCAGCACTGCAGTAGGTGATGCCTTCTAGTGGGTAGGCCACCTCCCAGTTGAAATAGCAGGACTCCACAGCGGGCTTGAAGCCCTGGAACAGTTTATCCAGGGACTTGCGATGTTGTCCCCGCTTCACTATCTCTATAACTTTCAGGTGCCACTGCTTTAGCTGGCCTGCCAGTTCCAAACGCCTGGAAAAGAGCATACACAATCTTTATTATTACTCCCTACTTTTCGTGTTTTTTTTTTTTAACATGGACCCTATTTCCCCATGCATTGGTGTCTAAGTGACTAATGTGAAGAAAAATCTTTGAAATTGTTCCAGTATTGAGCGAGAACACTGTAACTGGCAGCAAATGTGTACTATCAATTAGCATCCACTAAAAGTGCTGGTTTTGCCGCTGACAGGCTCATATTATTATTCTAAGTGACAGAGATAGACATTTTTGTCAGAGTAAAATCTTTTTTGTTTAACCAAAAACAGCTCTGAAATCGCCATTGACAAACTCACCAGACTCCATGTAAATAATCTGTACTTTTAGCGTGTATAGAGCCAGCATATCTCCACATAAATGTGTGAATTAAGGGTTGTTTTTTTTTCTGGGCATTTCTGCCTTTATTGGACAGGAAAGCTGAGATATGAAAGGAGAGAGATAAGGGGAATACATGCAGGAAAACTGTCACAGGTCAGACTCGAACCCTGGACCTTCTGTGTCGAGGAACAAGCCTCTGTAGATGTGCGCCTGCTCTACCAACTGAGCTAAACGGCCACATTAAGGGTTTATTTCAACCAAACCAGAGTGGTGATTGTTGGAACAGTGAAAAGATGAACCAAGGCGGCTTTCAATAGTTTTACTTTGTTTCTGTTGACTTTGAATGAAGTGTATTTTACAATGATAAAATAACTGGTTATTTAAATGGAGTCTGGTGGGTTTGGCGATAGGGATTTTTTTTGTCTCATAAAGGCCTGGACACACAGTGCTGACGGCCAAACGTCGGCAGAAAAGTGAGTGTGACTGATCAGTCTCCCCGAGTTGGTCAAAAAAGGAGGAGCATGACATCGGGGCTTGACATCAAGCCCCGCCTTCCCGCAAGTCCACATCCAAGTCAGTCATTTTTTTTTTGCCTACGTCGTCTCCCTATACACTCGAACGGACCAAGACGGTAGCAAAGCTGATATCCTCTTGTTTCACATTAGATGACAGAAACTGATGTAAGCTAAACACAAACGACATTTCATGCAACAACAGTGAACTGTAATTGGGCCTGTGTACTTTTTCGTTCATTTGATTTCCGATTTTGAAACGAAAAGAGTGGTTCGGAGATAACGTAAGACTGCTCCGGTGAAAGCCTTGTTTTCATGAGCTTCTGGGGCTAGCTGCTAACTAGCTCGGAAGCTAACACCTAATGGCAGGTAGGTTGCTAATTAGCCAATGCTAAAAAGTATGGAAGTACTAGTTTCCCTGTTTTCTATCAATATTCCTCAGTGTCTTTTGGTGTAGTTTGCTAACATGCTCGTAGACATGTAAATGAACTGTTTGCGTGCTAGCTAAGTCAACGGTCAACACCTTTTATATTGTAACGTGAAAGCTCAGGCTGCGTTAGCTTCAGCTAAACCACAGCCGCAACTTGCACTGCCCCGTTAAAATGCAACTTCAACCCTCGGATATAACGGTAATCACGTAGCATTTTACTGTATCTAGACATCTGTATGTGTGTTCGACCTTTTGAAATACTTAGATCAGGTGTGTTACTGTGCAGGTAATATCCGAGGAGCATCTGGCATGATTGTGAGTTCTCCTGAACCAGACTGAGAGACCATTTAAAGACTCAGGGACCCTTTGCAGGTGTTTTGGATTAATTAGCTGATTAGAGTGGGACACTTTGAGCCTAAAATATTGAACCTTTTCACAATATTCAAATTTTCTGAGGGTTTTCATAAACTGTAAGCCATAGTCATCAAAATTATAACAAATACAGGCTTGAAATATCTCGCTTTGCATGTAATAAGTCTATATAATTAGTTTTACCTTTTAAGTTGAATTACTGAAATAAATGAACTTTTGCACAATATTCTATTCGAGTTTCCCCTGTATGCTTCTGGTTCACCTGTTAATTGTTAAAGCAAAATTGCCCCTTTGTACATTTGGTTGTGACTGAATTCTTGCTGTTAATATGAAAGTCCATAACGAAACAACACACCATTCTACTTTTGAGGGCTAAATTAAATGAAAAATAGCTCGTTTTCCGTTTGAACACATTATCATCAATATTAACAAGGTTTAAAATGACCCATTTTTCAAATTTGGATATCATTTCAAAATCGGAAATCAGTAGTAACTACATGAAAACGTCACTGTTGCATGAAATGTCGTTTGTGTTTAGCCTACATCATCAGTTTCTATCTAATGTGAATCAAGAGGCTCTATCAGCTTCGCTACCAGGCTGCCTTTTTTGTTTGTCTTCAAAAAACTATTATTCAAGTACAGATCCATAAACACATTGAAAACATTAAATGCATACATATATACACGAAAAAGGGGCGCATTAAATTTACATTAAAGAGGTTGTAAGGCATTGTAAATGTTCAGAGTCCAGATGGCTTTCTTATTTGTCAGTCCTTTTTTAAAGTTTCAAAATATAATTTCATGTCATTTTTAAATTGGTGACTAGCCTATTCGGTTTTCTTTCAGATCATTTACATTTATAGATATAAAATTTTCAAATGAAATTAAAAGATTCAAAATGAAAACATGGCATTCATCCAAATAATTTCCTTCATAGTAAAAAATGCTACCAGGCTGTCTTGGTCCGTTCGAGCGTATGGGGAGTGACGTAAGCAAAGAAAAATGGCTGACTTGCAGGCTGCAGCGAGATACACTTGCAAAAAAGTGCCTCAGAACACACCAAAGCAACGAGACGTAATATGTCTCCATAACTGTATCGTCGCCCAAAAATGAAAACCGGCAGCTGATTGGACGAACGCGTCACGTGGGTCTTTTTTCTCCGGAAATTCAAAGCCAGACTGTCATGGCGGCTTGTTCAGAATACGATCTCATATTGTACTAAAATAGTTCACCGAAACGTGTTTCTGAAAACATTTTAAGAGAGAAATAGGCCGTGCAGTTGCTGAATCTGTCTTCATTTCAGATCAACAAAGGTCAGTTTAAAAGATTTTCATCAGATTTTGAGAGACTCTAGTCACGCTCATCCCGCTCCCCATTTCCGGGTTAACACTCTACCAATCAGATGGGTCATTTGAGTCTGACTGCCGGCAGTGCCCGCCCCGCCGATTATACATGTCAAATCGGCCAAAATGAAGGACGATGGCCCCTCGGACGGATGACGGCACGGAACACACAGAACAGACTCGAGTCATTGACCTCGCCAGACTGTCAGACGGCCGATTATCGGCTCTGTGTGTCCAGGCCTTTAGTTTTATGTTAAACCAAAAGGACCTTTCCCTTTAACATAAAGACTGACCACCGTATGGATCCTTTCCATATGTTGTCAGACTAATAATAATAATCTAAGCATGTCAGTGTCAATGGACGAAAACTGGGGTGAAATTGCCCATTAATGTTACATTGTAGCTTGTTTCGCTGCTGCCGACTGCAGCGGTCTTGCTGAACACTGGACCAATGTCAAAGATTGTTGTTCCCATCAGTCACTTAGACACAAAAAACATGGAAAAATAGGGTCCAGGATAAAAAAAAAACTGAAGTTACCCTTTAATATTTACTCCCATCTTAAATATGTTGTGTAATGCAATCATTAAGAATTAAATGTGCTGATATTACATAACTTCCCCATTCATGACCAAATTCTGTGACAGTTATAGAAGTCTCTAAGCAGTGTGTACCCTGGTGCCAACAGACTGACCTGCAGGGGCTCATCGTGGGGTCGAGCACTGCCAGCCTCCACAGCACCACCATCTCATCACACATGCTGGCACAGGCGTGAGCCGCCACCTCCGACTGGCCGTTGCTGCGCCCGGTGTGGCCACTGGCGCTGCTGTGGGACGCTGAGGTCCGAACACTGTACCACCAGCTGATGATCTGAACGCACACAGTCAGACAACTCGGTGAGGTGCGGGTCAGACAATATACAGCATATCACAGGTTAGAGCTGGGCCATGTGGAGAAAAATAAATATCCTGATATTTTTGACCAAATACATCGATGTCGATATTGTAGGGTTGACTATTGATGCTTTCACAAAATATATACACAATGAGAGTTTTGATAAATAATCACCAATAATTTTGATACAATGACTAAGTGGGTAAAGGCAAATAATAGAACAGCTAGGTTAGTTCAGAAAATGACATCACTTTACTGTAATGCAGCCTTTAAAACCAGGAAAAGACAACATATGTCATATCACGATATTAGGATATCCAAAATCTAAGACGATATCTAGCCTCATATACCCATGTCGATATAATATTGATATATTGCCCAGCTCTATCACAGGTACCTTTATATTAAAAAGGTCCACATACGAATTCTATATAAGGTCAGAGGTTTGGAACATTGCCCGCACAATGCACCGCCATGATTAAAAGTCACAAAAACATCATACATCCTCAGCCCATCGTAGGATATTGTTAAGTAAATAAGATCGCGCCCCTATTGATTTGCAACTCGGTCCACATCCAGACCCGCCCTGGTAAATAACCTCTGTAAATATTTCAATCCTCTATACCAGTGTTTCTCAAATGGGGGTACGCGTCCCCCTAGGGGTACTCTGGAGGACTGCAGGGGGTACGTGACGTTTTTTGAAAAATGTTTTTCAGTTACCAGGCTGTAGGTACTTCTACTGTCTTTTTTTTCTCCAAGTTTGTCGCTGTTTTTGAAGTTTGTCATCTTTTTTTGAAGGTTTTGTCATGTGTTTTGACCTATTCTGCCTTTCTTCCTTACTTTTTTCTACTGTCTTTTTTCTACTGTCTTCAGTTTTTGTCTCTTTTTTCGAAGTTTGTCGCTTATTTAAATTTTTTGTCCCTTTTGTCGTCCTAGTGTTGCCTTCCTTCTTTCTACTGTGTTTTTTTTCTAAGTTTTTATTACTATTTTCGACCTATTCTTGCCTTCCTTCCTTCCAAGTTTTTGTCTCCTTTTTCCATTATCATCTAAATGTTTTCCAGGTCCAAGGCTGTAGTTTAGTAAATCTATCGCTGACATCGCTGTATTCTTCCTCTTTATATTTGACTTTTTTTCCCTACCAAAAATCATTTGCGTTGGTTAGGGGGTACACACAAACACTGTTCAAAGGGGGAGCATTATTGAAAAAAGCTTGAGAACCACTGCTGTATACTGTATGGATGATGGGTTAAATGAGGAGAGTGTGTGTGGTATTGGCAGATGTGCAATATTAAAAAGGATTCATATCTGGATCTGTGGCAAAAAGGGTGACTGGAAGTTCCTTGGTTTCAGTTCTGTGTGAGCATTAGCAATATTTCCCCACAGCCTTGAGATTTTTAAGCATTACCTCAATTAAAAAAATGCACCATGTATGAAAAATCTAAATGTGAGAATTGTTCAAATAGGTGGGTAAATCCTCTCCCATTGTCAGCTCCTTATCAACATCAACATGCTCATGGGTGTAGTTTTTAATCTTTGCAGTGGTTAACGTTCAGCGGCTGGAGCTCGTGTCATGTTAAGGATGTACCTGTTCATAGGTGAGGCACTGCTCAGTGAGAATCTCAAGCAGCGGGGCAGCGTTGCTGTCTCGCCTCTTAAACATCTCCCGGACGATGGACAGAAGGTTCCAGATGCCTTCTGGCTCTCGGCCCCGCAGGGGTCGCAGCAGACACGCCCATTCAGCAGCAGCCGGCGGCTCCGTGGATGACAGGTACATGGAGTTTACATCACTGTGGTTCACACACGCACACACACACACACACACACACAATTAAGAAGAAAGAGAGAGGGAAAGTAAAATACAGCAGAAATAATGTAAGAATTAACAACACTTACCGTGCTGATCAAAATCAAAATATGTCAGCCAGTATAGCTATTTTCTGTGGACAGCACATGTGTGATAGGGGTTAGTGAAGTGTTTGAGTACAGTATAAAATATTCCTGCTAAAGCCTTTAAGAAATGCTTTAAAGTGGCAATAGACACGATTTTTGCTTCAACATATCATTATGAAATAAATGTTGATTCAGCGTTTAGATTTTTTTTTAATTTTTGCCTTTATTTATTCAGGGAAGGTTCACTGAGAGGAATACCAATACCTGGAAGCTGCCCAGTACAACCACAGTCTGATCTGCTGGCCACTGAGCAGCTCCACTGGAGATAGGGTGTTAAGGCTCTGACCCGACGGCCAGCCGTTGGACTGATCAGTCGGCTCCCCGAGTTGGTCAAAAAAGTGCCTCGGAACACACCGAAGCGACGCCGACTTGAGCGTACGTTCTGCGCGTGGGCGAGACGTAATACGTCTCCATAACAGCAGGCGGCGCTAATCTGTATTGTTGCCCAAAAAATGAAAACTGGAAATGATAAACGCGTCACGTGGGTCTGGTTTCTCCCGAATTTCAAAGCCGACCATTAATGGCCGGTTCTTCAGAATAAGAATAGTAATAAAATAGTTAATAAAATAATAAATAAATAATAATAAATAAAACATTTTAAGAGAGAAATAGGCCGTGCAGCTGCTGAATCTGTCTTCATTTCAGATCGACAAAGGTCAGTTTAAAAGATTTTCGTCAGATTTTGAGAGGCTTTCGTCGCGCTAACATAAGTGCACTGATTCGCTAGTCAAAGGCTAGAACTCCACCAATCAGATTGGTCATTGAGTTGACTGCCCACCCTCCGATTCAACATGATGAAGGCCGACGGCACGGAACACACCGAACAGACTGGAGTCACCGACCTCGCCAGACTTTCCGACGGCCGATTATCAGGTTGGTGTGTCAGGGCCTTAAGGGCCTTGCTCTGTGGTGGTAATGAGGGAGGGACAACACTTTCCCCACCCAGATTTTATCCTGTCGGTCTGGGGATTGAACCGAAGACCTTCCGGTCACAAGCTCGCTTCTCTAACCTTTAGGCTACCACTCTCTATGCAATTCTGTTTTCCACAGGGTACGATATCCCGGGAAACTGAAGGCTCACTTTACAAAAAGTAATAAAAATAAAATAATAATATAATATAAAAAAAATAAATAAATAAAGAGGATAGCGCTTGAGTTGCACCTATACTTATGAAGGTTGTGAAATAATAACACAGAGGCTCCGGAGTCTACACAGCAGACTCTTTATTGCCTCCCACGTTGTCAAAAGCAGCGCATTACAGCTTCTACTACCATTCTTTCACAATAAAAGCTCTAGACATATCCACTGCATCACTGCTTACCAGAGAGCATTTCTCTAAAGGGGCAACTAGACACAATAGCTTCCAGTAGCTATCCCGAGTTAGCATAAATGGCAGATGGTGGAACAACCGGAGGAACTGGAAACTCTAACTCTAACTCTAATTTGATGGTCAAATTCAATCTTTTTTTTTCAACAGGGACAACAATGCCCCAGTAAGAGCCACAAGATGGCAGAAGGGTACTTTGCAGTCTGAGTCTGAGTTTCTCAAAATGAATGACGTGCAATTGAATGCACCATTAGTTTAACAAAGTGACATGAATGCTCCATGGATTCCCGTCAGAGCCCACATGCTTTCCCCTTGTTGTTTGTTTCCATAACTCACTCAGGGGGAACTTCAGGGAAAGGGGGGCGGGGGGGATTTTCCAGTTGTGTTGTTTCTCCGTCATCTCCGCCAGTGGTCATGATGTCTGGAAAAGTAGCGCTGCAGGCTACCGGTAAGCTAACATTACCGTCTTTAGCTGCATGCTACCAGTGGCTCTATCGATCAATTTTTGATTTAAAATTGAAATTGTGACACCCCTATCTACCTGGCAAAAGGCGAGTTTATTTATACAGCCCATTTCAGCAACAAGGCGAAAAGGGAGAGCGATAAAAAACATTCTACTAAGCTGGATTAGTAAGTAACAAAACCTGCCTACTTATTAATACTAGCCAGTGTTTTACTCGGCCTTTATTTCTCGTAGCACTGATTTGGGTTTCTAGTTTAAATTAAGTTGTTTCTTTCTTTGGACAGTGAACAGGCTGCTAGTGGTAACCATGCTGCTAATGATATATGAATAAATACCTTTCCAGTCAGCTTGACAGACTGTTTTGTTCATACTTAGTACGTGTTTATATAAATCAACAGACAGAAAATATGTTATTACCATCTCCGTTATGGAGTTTCTTTAGAAACAAAATGTAGTGTGTCTTGTGTTGTTGGTAACGTTAGTTCACTACCTGGAAACTGGACTTTACGGGACCTTTATGTGAGACAAGCAGTGTGTACCTGAAGACGACAGGCGAGGGCCCACAGAACTTGTGCAGAGTCTTTTTGATGTTGTCGCTGAGGGTCGACTCATCCAAATACCAGGTGCTCTGGTCAGACGCTGAAGGGCCTGCTGTCGGGTCTACACACACACACACACACACACAATATAGAAAAATTCTTTTTCATCAAATTACAGCGACAATTTGGTAGATGAACAATTGCTCTGTCCAAACCTTCCTGCCAACACACCTCTCTCCATGGATACCATACACAACAGACACTCGTCTCCCCCCCCCCCCAACTTAACTGCAATGTAGCTACTCAGCTCTAGGCTCAAACTGGTTCAAATTCTTATTTTCAGAGAAAAGGTTGAATGAAATAATATCAGGCAGAGCACGTCAGGACAACTCAAGCTTGCTCTCTTGCTGTATGTTAGGAACAAACTGCTATTGTACCTGGAGCTCCACACACAGTGTTGATGGCAGTAGACTGAGAGGACAGCAGCTCATCCAGCAGCCGTTGAGCTGTGGGTAGGATCTGGAGACACAAAACTGAATGAATACCACACTTTTTTTTCTCCAGATATATGACATATGCATCATAGAGATAGGATACTTGCATTTATAAAGTTAACAACTGGTTTAGAACATGGTTGTTACCTGCTGAGGCAGCTCACTGATGAGGTACTGGGCAAACTTTTGGAGCTGGTCCCTCTGCAGCCTGGACAACGACTCAGAGACGGGAGCCCTTAGACACACTGCTGATGCCTACACACACACACACACACACACACACACACACACACACACAATGAGTACCAACTACTATTTCATTTTCCCGATTTGATTCTTTCACGATACATACACATTCGATTTATTTTGTGATTTTCATTCATTGGAATGCTAGCAGTATTGCGATTCGATAGTATTGGGATTTTCTTTTCCTCCTTTAAAAGGACAATTCCAGCGCAAAATGAACCTAGAGGTTAATAACATATGTGTACCGAGTCGACCGTTCTCTGGGATCTGTTTTCATGTTAATCGAATGTGTCTCTAGCTTGAAACATGCGATGGAATATGCAGGATATTTATGCAATTTTATGCAATGAAATTGCGGGAACTTGCAAAAACTGCGGTTTCATCGTGGCTTCATCGCGGGGTTTGCAGCTTTTCGATGATGTTCACGTCGCGTAATTACATATACTTCATAACGTTCCCATGGCAACAGGGGAAAATGGCTGCTCGTGTGTGAAATAAACGCAACATTTTTCAACTTTCTGCTAAGATCTATGTGACTTTTTTGCAACGAAAATGCGGGGATTATGAAATCATGCAAGCTCCACATATTTTGCGCGGAAATCAGCAATTTATGTGGCAAAAGTGCGGCGTATTTGAAAAAATGCGGCCCCCGCATAAATATGCAGACTTTGGCTGATTATGCATTGAATTATGCGATCGCATAATCACGTTTTTCTGGAGGGACTGATATACAAGTACATCCTGTGGTCTATTTATACTTTGGTATGGTTTTCGGTTGATAAAATGAGATCATCTGATGAAAATGTGATCCAGTTTATTTTATTTTTTTAAAGACTTTTTTTGGCCATTTTTAGGCCTTTATTTTCACTTGACAGATGAAGACATGAAAGAGGAGAGAGGGGGAATGACACGCAGCAAAGGGCCGCAGGTCGGTGTCAAACCCGCAACATCGAGGAGTAAACCTCTATATATGCACCTGCTCTACCAGCTGAGCTAACCCAGCCACAATGTGATACAGTTTAATAGAATTTGTTTGTGTAGACACACAACTCACATTGTGGATCCTGAAGAGGCAGAGTGCTACCACATGGGCACACCATTTGGCCCCAGCGCCGCAGGTGCAGCTGCAGGAAGTGATGCGGCAGCGATCAAACATGACCGCCACATTGTAGGCCCCTTTAGACTGACCGGACTGACTGGACACCACTGTCGCACTGAGATGGAAGCCTGGTAAAAGAGAGATGGTCACAGAAAGACAAACACAGATTTATAGAAGACAACAGGGATGGGTTAGACTTTGTACTTTATTTAACTCACTTAATTTAATATATTTTAGTATTTTATTACTGAAAGGTGCTACTATTAAAGAAATTTGTAATGTAGTGATGGCCGATTTATAGATACAATGAAAGTGAAGGGAGTGTCTTAAAATCACATGAATTATTCAAGCGGTACATGTCATCATTATAAGCGTAAGTCTAGTTGATTGGTATGTCACACTGAGCAAACCATACTGTAAACACTTATAGTTTATAATAGGAATGAAACCTGGTTTAAAATACCACATGCATATATGAACATTAGGGCACGTGAAATTTGAGCTCAACACGTAATTCTCAGCTCTACATGCATCGGTGCACCTAACTTGGTAAAGAAAATATTGTATGCTGGGCTGCCAACTCTCGCCTATTGGCCGACACTTCCCACGCCAGACGTCCATTTTCTCACAGTGAAAACCAAATTTATACCCAATAACGTCTTTAACGTTAATGTTTGTTTGCGACAGTAGAATCGCTTGAAAAATCGTTTGGTGTAAGTTCGGCATAACTGTGCTGTAAGAAGACAGATTTGAAATTGCGACTACTGGGTAAGGGTGACACCTCTACCCACCGATCTGCAGGGGGTCTTTGACAGCTCTGATCCTGTAGAGCTGTTCTCCACGTTGGAATTCATCTGGACTCCCATTAGCCAGGCAGGAATATAACCTGCAGCAGGAGGAGGACAGAGAGACAGGAAGAGAAAAAGACAGAAGGAAGATGTGAATGGAAGATAAAGAGAACCAAATTAGTGAGTGAATCACAAAACTAAGTACATCTACCCTGGTGAGTCCTGTTTATCCGTCTATCCATGTTCTAAGCCCGTCATCCTGTTCAGGGCTGGTAGGGTGTTGGAGCCTATCCCAGCTTACATTGGGTGAGAGGTAGGTGTACAACCAGGATAGGTCAGGAGTCTATCTGTGTTTATTTGTCAAAGTCAGAAAGAATATCTGGATAATCGTTTCTCAAAAAGACATTAAATGATGCCAAAATGTTAACAGAGATGTTGGGTAGCCTTGTTCTTCTTCCACTTGTTAGTTAAGGCTGTAAGGTGGTGTGTGGTGTCCTGTTCTGTCTAGGAAACCACTCAATGCAGGACGCTTGCCAAGTGTCCTTCTGGACAGTCGTACTATCTGAAAATGTCAAAGTCCTACCTCGAGATGCTACGTTTCTTCCTGACCGTATTTCAACGCATTCCAAAGCTACAGTAGCTGTGGACCACCTTCTGTGGGGAGATAACTGAGTCAATCTGTCTAGGTTTGTCCAAATGTGTGTGATGAACACAAAATGCAAAATCAGGGTTGGATTCTGAGAGCCGGTTTAAATTTATATTTTGGTTCCTGTATGGCATAAGACTTGGATTTGATAAGCAAAGACACTAAAAAAACGTACCAAAAAAGTTTAGATAATGGCAGCATGATCCTCGTGTTTAGCTTGTGCTGGTTATATCAGTTGTCACCAGTTTGGCTGTTGTCAGGTTACAGTATGTGCTCTCTTGTCTTGACTGTAACAATCTAGCTCATCGCATCGTGTCAGAAGGAGTCAGAATTCCTTAGTTTAAAGGGTAACTACAGTTTTTATCAACCTGGACCCTATTGTCCTATGTTTTTGTGTCTAAGTGACTGATGGGAACAACAATCTTTGACATTGGTCCAGCATTAAGCAAGATCACAGCAGTCGGCAGCAGGCAAACAAGCTACAATGTAAGTTAATAGGCAATTATTGTGCAGCTTGTATTTACCTTCACAAAAGTGCTCGTTTTGCCGCTGACAGACTCAGATTATTATTCTAAGTGTCTGACAACATTATGGAAAGGATTTCTAAAGAGGTCGACCTTTCTGTTAAACAGTAAGATCCTTTTTTTTTTTTTAAAACATTAAACATTCGCAAAATTGCGTTCGCTAAACCCACCAGACTCCATGTAAATAAACAGCAATTTTAGCATCGTAAAACACACTTCATTCAAAGTCGACAGAAACTAAATAAAACTATAAAAAATCCGTTTTGGGCCGTCTTTCCACTTTTCCAACCATCACAACTCTAGTTTTGGTTGATATAAACACATATTTTAACGATTTACATGTGAAATGATGTTGGCTCTATACACACTAAAAGTATTGCTTTTTTAAATGGAGTCTGGTGGGTTTAGTGCTAGCGACCTCAGAACTGTTTCTGGTTAAACAGAAAGGTTTTAAAGAGGTTTTAAAAAGGTCTATCTCTGAAGGGATCCTTTCCATAATGTTGTCAGACACTTAGAATATTAATCTGAGTCTGTCAGTGGCAAAATAAAACACTTTTAGTGGACCAAATTGGCGATGCACATTTGCCCCGTAGGGTTACATTGCAGCCTGGTCTGTGGCTGCCGGTTACAGCGTTCATGCTTAATACTGGACCAATTTCAAAGATTGTTGTTCCTATATAAAAACAGTAGTACTTTCACCCATAACATTATAATACCTAAAGCTCATCAACTTAGTTTTGAAGTAGCTCATGAAGAATAACAGTAGGGTACAACGGTTTCATTGTGTCTTTAAATCAACCGGCATTATGGCATAGAATCTATAGATAGAAATGTGTTTCTTACAGAATAAAGCATGTTTCTGTATTGAGGTCAGGCAAACCATTGTGTGATTGGCCATTATGTCTGTGATGATGGAGATAATCTGTACTCACGCTGCTCATTTCACATTAAAACAACTTGATGCAGTTTAACACTGTGGCCTGCATTTCATTTCAGCCCATAAACTATCCTAGTCATCAGTGTGTACTATATGAAAGAGTATATAAAGGTTTATCTAAAGAACAGACATTGAAAGCAGCATTTCATCCACCTCCTAGCCTGACACAAGTCCCACACACATTTCACTTTCTGGACACCCTCTTATACATGTAACTTACATTCTCACAATTATCTTTCAGGTGCTTCAACAGAATGCTTGAAGGGGTCGCTGGTGTTAGCCTCAAGTGCAACAACATAAACTTTTCTCTTTTTCAAACCCTTAATTAAAAACCCAGTAAACTGAATGCAGATCGACTTGAGCGCAGTCTGCCTGCTGCTGAATTGAGACCAAACTTAATCATTTTATTTTTTCAAAATCTGACAGCTGATATATTACGACAAACAGGACATGTAACATTCATGGCCTTGGGCTGACAATAGAGTCATTCATTTATCTACTTTTCTAGGACCATTAACATAAACTTCTCTCATGGCGCACAGAGCTTTGTCAACAGAGGGAGTAAAGACATGTTTCTTGCAGAGTGCATGGCACCAAATACTCATTGGGTGCAGAATAGCTTGGGCTGATTAACATCACCATTATCATGATATTCAGTCAATATCCTAGTTGCCCAATTACCCAGACAGACTGTGGCTTTCAGCACTTGGGAAAACCCTGTCAGATGTATGAATGGACTGGCTGGCAAAATGAAAATGCAGAGCTACTTGGCAGAGTAACAACACGTAGGTGCAAGGCTATTGGAAAATTGGCATTGTTGAAAAGAGGAACACATGCACACTGCCTCCAAACCAAATGATGTCAGTGTGTGGATGTTCTCTTTTCATCTCTTATCACAGGAGACTAACTGGGTTTTCAACAATTTATTAAAAAGGTGCCCTGCCACACAAAACCGTTTTTACTTGCATTTTTTGAAATCTGTTAGGTCCATATGTGTTTGTGTTATGTGGTGAATGTGAAAATGAACTGCTACCTCCTCTGTCAGCTCTAGCCACTGAACAGAAATAAGAGGAGAAATCAGGCTGATTCCAAAAGCTGGTCAGTCTGACGTGGTGTTGCCTGAGCTCATTACTATTCATGAGCTCACCCAGTTGCGCTGGGTAAAGGATGCTGATAGCCAGGCTCTCATTGACTAGCTGTTAGCCAATCACAGTCAAGCAGCTTAGCTGGTGAATATTAATGTGAACTTGCACAAATCGAGCTGAGTCTTCCTGCAGGCTTTCTATACCACGCTAGAATGGCTTGAAACAAGGTAACCAAGGTACAGAGTCCATGGTAGAACTTCAGACATTACCACAAAGTCATGGAATACGTGTGGCAGGGCACCTTTAAAACATTTTAAAACAGCACTCTTCCTGACATATACTCCATTTTGGGAGTGGCCAGTCATACGACCGTACTGGACCAAGCTTCACAAAACGTTGAAAAACATTGATTTACCCCTGCAGTTCATCACATGTTTTCCATGCGAGACGTTCAGATGAGTATTTGTTTGGTATTTTGACATCCGCTGGCAAAAAAGCACTCCCAAAGCGTTGGATGCTTCCTGAAGCCCCCACTATACAGGAGTGGATAGAAATAGTAAATAACATCTATGATATGGAGAGGATGACCTTCTCTCTTCATCTTCAGATAAATGTTCATTAAACTTTGGATATGTATAAATATGTAAAGCTCCTACGGCCAGAATTCATTCAGATATCGAATAAATGAGTAATGTTTTCATTTTTAAAAAGGACCCTGAAAAAAATGACTGATGTTTGAAAACTTCCCTTTGTTTTTTTCTGTCAATAATATGATTAATAATATTTTCTAATTAGAAGTTTCTTTTAAGTCCTCCCTGGTCTTACCAACCTTTGTTTTATGTAAACACTCTGCACTGTACACCTTACATCTCCCAAACTCTATTAAGTTCCTGTTATCTTTATGATTGAAATAGAAAAGGGACAACAGAGAAAATCAAACAGATATTGTTCTGATGTAAGTCTTGTAATCTTCACTGCTGTGCTAAAATAAAAAATAGACAAAAAAGAGCTGTCTTCTCTTAGTAAATATGGGGAAACATTGCAAAGCTGGCATGGCATCAGAAAAACTGTGAATAGTTACCAGGATTGTCAATATAATCCGTTAATTATTTGTTTTTCAAAATAAAACCAAAAATTGACTTGTTTTCTCAATACTTGTTTTCCAAAACCAAAATACGGTTAACGACATGTTTTTTCCAATTTCAGATGTGCTCAAATGAAAAATGCAAAAAAAAAAAAACAGGTAACGAGCATTTCATCCAATTTTGATATTTTCAACTGACACACATTGCAGCATTTTCAGCACAAAATCTGAAATTGGAAAAAACAAGTTGTTATCCGTATTTTGGTTTTGGAAACGAGTATTGAGAAAAGTCATTATTTGGTTTTATTTTGAAAAACGAATGATACACGGATTGTATTGACAATCCTCTCAACTATTCACAGTTGAAGAGCTAAGTACAATTTTTCTCGTCATCCATTTTGGTTTTGGAAATCCATTTTTTGGTTTCCTTTTGAAAAACTAATTAACGAATGATACATGGATTCAATAGGCACATCCCTAATAAGAGTGAAAAGAAGTGCCGGTTATCAGCGTTCTCACCTGATGTCTTCCTCGTTCTCGGGGAAGCTCCAGTAGGCGATGCGGAGCTGGAGCTGTTCTGGGACAGGGGGGTAGACCTTTTCCACCACCTCAAACGGGATGTGGAACGCTACCTGCTTCGCTGACAACTCCACCAGTGGAATCACCTGGCCATCTGAGGAAGACCACAGAAAAGAAGAAGATCAGCTCAGTCAGCCCAGTGGGAGACAGAAAGAATTCAGGTAGTGTGTGCATGTATGTTCCTTCACTCTAGAATCCCACTGTGAAAGCTGTGAGTTGAAGGGTCCATGAATTATCATGAATTCATGCATGACTTCATTCATGAAAAAGCATGAATTCATTCATGTAGTACCTCATGAACTATCAGTAATGTATAAGAATGAATATTATTTCATGCATGACTTAATGCAGGACCAATACGTTGCGTCAATTAAGGTATTTCAATCATCATGATTTCGGATTTATTATTGATGCTCATGTCTTCTTTAAAAAACTGACCAGTCACAGCGGTGTACATCTATTCTGAAGAATTGTAAAAGTGTTGTTATCATGATTAACTAAACATTGCTTCTTCATGACTTCATCATGTTTGTGGCCCTTCAAATAAAGTGCTGACCTGCTCCATCTTAAATAAGATATGATTAATGGTGGCATAACACTAAATGTATTAAGAATTAAAGAAGTGGGTTGGCAAAATGATCCATAGGTCACTACATTTACACAAAATACAGCATACTGCAGATGCATTTTTATAGTTGCATTATTCACAATATCATAAAGGCACTTAAAGCTATAGTGCGTAGTTTCTGTCGCCCCCCATGAGGAATTCTAAGTAATGACAACAAAACTGTCGGCGCGTCCACATGATACAAGCCTTCCGTGATCGCGCACCGCCCCCACCCCTCCTCCACACAGTTGCTAGTAGCCAAGGAGGGCCAGTGTTGTTTATGGTTGCTATTATAACCCTTCTGAAGCGCGTCATCCAACGGGAGGTTTACCGGCAGATAAACAAGGACCTCAGGGTACTTCTGCCATTCATCTGCATGTATGGCAGGACAGAAAATCTGCAAACTTTCACTTAAAGCTTTCACTTAAAGCTACACTGTGTAGTTTCTGTCTCTCGGTGAGGTGAGTAATGACAACAAAACTGTCGGCGCATCCACATGATACAAGCCTTCCGTGATCTTCACTCGAGTTTCCCTGAAAGTGATGTCCCCGTATACCAACCCTCCGTCAGTTCACTTTTACATTACTGCATTAAAAGGTGAGAAATGACACCACTGGAGGTCAGCAAAAACAAGACTTTCAGCTGTTTAACTCTTTTAAACGCAATAAATGTTCAAATCTTTTGAGAAGACAGAGGAAGTGCAGATTTTCAGGGGTCTTCCCCCGCGACCTGTGTCGGGTCCATTTCATATTTAGACTAATTGGTTTTGGCAAGGTCCCTTGTATTGTATCTCAGCTGTATCAATATGCCTAATACTAGGGCCGCAACTAACGATTATTTACATTGTTGATTAATCTGTGGATTATTTTCTGGATGAATGGATTTGTTCTAGATAATGTCCGTCAGTGTTTCCCAAAGCCCAAGACG
>NC_050179.1:28574360-28629360 GCF_008315115.2 Sander lucioperca | reverse complement strand
TTGAGGAGGACAAACTTTACAGAGCTGTAAGCTCAACTACTGCCTTGTCTTTCACCATAACATGTATCACTCGACACACTACTAAACAATATTTGTGTGTGAATGTGTATATTCTTGTTTTTATCTTTGACTTTCTGCTGATACTATGAACTTATCAGAACGTTTGTTGCCGTGTGTTGTTAAATTACATAATTCATACCAATACAACTATATGCATGTGCCAGTCGTGTTTTTGGTGCTTTTATCTTAGAGCTACAGTAATTGTGTTTGTGCTGATAAGGTTTCAGTGCTGCAGCCCTGTATTGCTGAGGCAGTTACAATGTAACTAATTCATGAAATAAATGTCAGGAACCATATTAACCTTCATGTAAAATAGATATTTTATATTATACTAAGCAACTGGTTTTCAAGCCAACAATTTACCACTCACTATTACTACTTCTGCGGTCACTAATGTCAATACTGTTGTATTACTACTTATTTTTCTATTAACTACTCTTTTTCACACATGCAATTATTTCCTTTTGTGTTAAGAAAAGTAAACTACTAAATGTTTAAGATTACATGTATGTCATTATTTGTAGGTCTTTTGAATTTGGGGGTAGTATTGTAAAACTGCAGCCTGACTGATCTCCATCACCTTAACACCTTAATATAATTTCTGCAAAATCCTCTGCAAAAGCCGAGTGTGCTATCTATCTACATTTGAATGTTTTTTGTACATTACAGTAGGAGCAACTGGGACCGTCTGACTGTCGAACAGTAAAGAGCTAAACCCTGAAGAGAGAGGGTTGGCTGGGTAGTAACAGAATCCATGTTGCTAGCCTATGATTGGCTGTTGCAGCTTAATGACAGCAAGCTGTCCACCAATCAGCTGCAAGCACAGAGTGAAGCTGCTACGACAGCTGTTCCCGTAGCTGAGGACTCATTCACTCTTTTCACTGGGTCACTAGTTGTCTCGCTGCCTTCCTCATTCCCTCCCTGCTCCCCAGTTCTGCTGACTGTACCATGCTTTCTTTGTTTCCCTTCTCTCACAGATAAAGGGTTCCTCCACCATTTCAAACACATACTCAGGCTGCTCTTTAGTCTGGCTATCACCAGACCAAGACAATTAGTCTGGTGAGTCTGCTCTGTATTTTCTCTGCACAAGAGGCGTGATCAACGGGCATAGTTCAAATGACTCTGTACGCAACTGTATAGTCCTTCAACCAATCAGACCAACCATCCAGGTGACGTAGCAGCGACAGCGGCATCAACGGGTTGCTGCGCTTCGGTGGCCGCCATGTTGAATATAAACAAAAAGCTGCTTGGTCGCTTCTCTATCGTCATCGTGTTAAACCCGCTAATAGCGCGCCAGGTGGATAAGCCAGTTTGTGATTGGTTCCCGCAGACGGAAGCAGGATAGATAAAAGGTACAGGTTTCCAGCCTGAGCTGCAGGGAGAAATCAAATCGCCGGCAGATCGGGCTGGGTTTACCCAGTTTAGCTGCTCTTAATAGCGCCTGTCCAAATATATGTTTATTTGATGTGGTACAGATCCTGCTTTTTTGTGTGCTGCAAGTCCATTTTTCATTTCCAGTTTTGTGACATCAAAGGCAATCAGGTGATAACAGAGCTGCAAAGTCAAGTAGGCAGAAAGAAGACACGGGCCATGGGTCTGTTTAACATTATGTGTAATACCCGAGTGGAGATAAGACAGGCTGATCGTGATAGAAGAGCAAGTTATCTGTATAATGCTACATGCAACAAAACTGCAAAAGCTAATTCTAAATGGGCCGCGTTTTTCATCCATCACCGTGACAGCAAGTGGACTTTTAAGCTGAAATAACAAGTGGATTAGCATGCTGTTTCAATCAGCAAGAGAGGAATAACCGAAAACCTGGTTTATCGAATAGCGTTGGTACCGCAGAAGATTGAGTCATAATTCAATTGGTGCCAAATTTCGGACCCTTACCACGCCCCCCCATGCACATAGGTGGGTGATGACACACAAATCCAATCTGATCACTTGCAAACAAAGCCCAGTTCAGACCAAAGATTCGCGACGAGACGAGTTGAAACTTGCAACGAGCCGGTCTGCAGCGTTCTGAAAGCTGCCAGTTGACCAATGAGACGAGACCGTGTATCATCTCCATAACAACGCCTGTTTGTACTTCCGTTCTAACTTCAGACTTTCCAGGCTTTTTGTAGCCAAATTTGTTGCGTCTAAATATGAATGTGGATAACGTTAGTGATAGTGAGATGCTTGCTACAGTTACATTTCTAGTTATGAATCGGCAAAAACACGTTTTATTTCTCTGATTACCTTGTTCTAGTGCAGCTGGGCTCTCCCTCTCTTCAGTCTCTCTCTATCTCGCTTGACCATATAACGTTACCGTGCTTTTGGGCGGTCGTTGAGGCTCCGTCTAAAACTTTCTAAAACATTTTTAGACCTTTATGGACAGGACAGCTGAAGACATGAAAGAGGAGAGAGAGGGGGGGATGACATGCAGCAAAGGGCCGCAGGGCGGAGTCAAACCTGGGTCCACTGCTTCGAGGAGTAAACCTATGGGCGCCCGCTCTACCAACTGAGCTATCTGGGCGCCCTCCGTCTAAAACTTTTGACCAGCTGTTTGTAACACAAAATAAAATGGATTATTCATTATTATTCAATGGATTGATCATTTTATTTCTATAGTTTGTTGCTGACTTCAGCAGCTGACCTCTCTACTGGCTGTTGAAACAGGTGACGTCTCTTACGTTCTAAAACCAGCCTCTGCGACTCGACCAGCTGAGTCGCAGCGAAACCATCAGCTGGCTTGAGTCGAGCTGAGACGAGCCGGTTCAGACCACTGCAACTTTTCTCTGTTCTAAAGCATTCTAAAACGGTTTTGTCTCGTCGCAGATCTTTGGTCTGAACAGGGCTTAACACTGTGGACCCTACGTACTTTATTAAAGGAACACACCGACTTATTGGGACTTTGGCTTATTCACCGTATCCCCCAGATAGAAGATGTCTGCGTGTCATGTGACCTTGTTATTTGTACATGCTGTGACTATACAAATCACAACATGTAAATAGGAAAATGTTGGCATTATTTTGTCTCTTATTGGGAGCAGTAGGCTAGATGGAGCCAGTTACCTCCAGGATCTGTGCTAAGCTAGGCTAGCGGTGGGGTTGTCAGACAGAGTTACGACACGCACGGAGATGAGAAGGGTATGTATGGACTTATCTAACTTTGGGGGATACGGGGAATAAGACCCAATAAGTCGGCGTGCTCCTTTAAGTCGTGCTTGCATGCAGTTGTACCTACAGCTTTAGTTTCATCGTGGAAGTTCTCAGTCAATCATTAACATGCCGTGCATTTCACCTGATGAAACCCCACAGCATATACCTGCCCATACCAGACTTGTTACCGTTCCCCTCCCCCACGTTATTTCAGCAGCTGTTCAGCAGATGGCAAACAGGCTCTGCACACACCTTTCCCTGTTCTTTTGTTGTGCTCCCTTTCCTTTATAAGAATTAAAAACATTGCATTTGGTAGGACTGTTCTCTTGTCCTCTTGTTTCCTTCTCTACTGTTGAGAAGGTGAATCTTATGATCATATGCTGAACAGATTGTAAAGCCCCCTGAGGCAATTGGGGATTTGTGATATTGGGCTAGATAACTAACACTGAC
Source organism: Sander lucioperca (assembly GCF_008315115.2). Taxonomy (NCBI): domain Eukaryota; kingdom Metazoa; phylum Chordata; class Actinopteri; order Perciformes; family Percidae; genus Sander; species Sander lucioperca. The sequence continues at coordinate 28,625,703 of NC_050179.1, read as the reverse complement.
TTGACAGATTCGTCAGTTGGCCTATACAAACTATCGATGGCGAAAAAAACCTTCAACCCCAGCAGTAGGCAGCTTTAGGGCTGTGACGATCACTGCATCACCGCGGTGATGACATCATCACCGCCATCAGCGCATTTTTCTTTTTTTAACTTTCTGCTGGCCAAGGGGAGAACAGATGTCGTGTGAGAGCAATAATCATTGTGTAGGTATCCTCATCGACTGTCTTCTATCCTACATTCAAGAGATTATGGATGAAAACAATTAAGCTGCTCGTCACTTCAGCTTCGCACAAGAGGATGGACAGTCCATTAAACTGTATAGGATTGTTGTTTCATTGTTCACTTATAACTCACTTGACATCATCTTTGCCATCTCTTTTTCCTCGTGTATTTACAGAAACGCTTATTGATATGCATTGCCCCTATCAAATTAAAATGAAATTAAACATGGAATGGGTGAAACAGAGCTGTTCCGCTGTTAAGCCAGCAGGGGAGGTTAGGGCTGGGCGATATGCACCCAAAAATCATGGCATTGATATGTTTTAGGCTCAACAGCGATACACAATATATATCTCGATATTTTCTACAAAGCCGGATAAATGTTCAGTTGTAAGTCAAAGCAACATGTGAGATGTCACAAGCACATCCCTTCCCTGTTTGAAAATATACAGCTGCAACACATGTAACTGATTACATAATAACAATGACTATATTGAATAAAAACAGGCCTTTCTCTGAGAATGCTCCTTCAGCTGTTTTCAACAAAAATAGACTGATAAAGAGAGAGGAAGTACAATGGACTAAAGTGTGAATGATACAAAAACTTTCTGTGATCATGAAGCCGACTGTTACTGTACACTGAGTGATGGCTGACTCATATGAACAAGTCCAGCACGGGTTGAAATCGCCGTTATAGTTCTCGTGTATGAAATTTGTGTCGTCACTGCGCTGCATTTTAATAAACTATGATAGCCATGGCTCACATCTCTCACCCGCATCCAGGCACCGTCTCACTCACTCCTACTCATAGAACTGAAGTTAAAGTTACATCCGTTAACTACTGACCTTCAGTGTTTTTCGCCAATGGAACTTTACCAACGAAAACACTGGTACAAATACAGGTTTTCCTCTCTTTCTTAACAAAATATACAGCTGTGCAAACTAAAACTGTAGCCCAATGTGGTGCTGTGTCTCCCTCCATTGTGTATGGGAGCTAGTCTGGATAATAGAAGTATGAAGCCTGACATGCCTTCCGCTCTCTTTGTGTTGTCCTTCTCAAAATCCCTTTGCTACGGGAAACAGCAACAAACTTCTGGCTACCTAGCCACATGCTGAGTTTTGGAAAAAAAATGTGGAACGTGCAATAACACAGACCTGCTTCAATGAATGATTGTAAAGATTTACAAAGAATATGGTTACAGCATTTGATCTCTGACTGGGACATTTTGGGACCGATTGGTGGGATTGCTGTGGACGAAGTACACACGGCGAGCAAATGATGTTTAACCATGTATCCAGCTAATTTAACTAGCTCACGTTACTGAGTCTTCACAGTGCTGTGGACATAGGTCTGGCAATCTGAGACCACGTGGGAGCTAGTGGGGGTTGGGTTGCCCGGAGAGTGAGAGAGGAGAGATGCAAACACAGGCACGGCTTTCAACAATCTGATCAATCCAATACACAGAGAGCTGTCAAAGACTACGTTTGAATGTTCCTTCTAAAAACACACAGGTTCAAACTATTGGAATAACTATTTTTGCACATTATGTCCATAAGATGGCAAACATAGCATACAACGACATATACATAACTACTTTAGGTATATTTATTCCAACATAACATGTCTTTTAAAAGATCTCTACTAATATCCTATACTGTGATATTTAATATTAAGACAGTAATAGACCTCTCTCTGCGCCCTCTGCACCGCTAAACAATTAGCCCCCTAGCAAGCAAGCAAGCTAGCTTACCAGCCAGCCTCTAAATTAGTAAAATGTAAGAACTTAATGTTTCATTCACACGCTCTTGTCAAATCTAAGGAAGGCACATTGCTATTGCCAGATGAGTGACATGTTTGTTTGGCTTATTTTAAGGTAACCAGTGTATGATAAAGGCATGTTGGGTTGAGGAAAGAAGCAAGCTAACGTTAGCTAACGAGCCAGTAGCGGGCCATTCGGTCCCTCCGCTTCGCTCCCATTGCAGGGAGACTTCTTTGCCGAGAGAACGGATGACAGCCCGTACCAGTACTGCTGTCTTCCTGGCGGGCAGTGAAGCAGAGGGACCGTAGGCTCTGTTCGGTTCTGCCGCTGCTGGCTAGAGCAAATGCCGTTTGTTGTGGATATCATAGCAAAGGTATCCGGTTTCCCTTGTGTTGTTGAATGATGAATAGATTACGGCCGGTATGGGGAGTTATTTCATTGCACGCATGCGCAAAACGTAAGTGGTACTTGGCAGTCGGCTGTAGTCTGTGCGGTGTGTTCCCGTGCTAATTTTTGGCCCAGACAAAGGCGACGAGGGCCGACAAGAGGCGACGCCACAGGTGGCTGTCGGCAGCGGTAGTCGTCGGCCGTCGGCTTGGTTTATCAGGGCCTTAACAAGCGCTAACGTCGCTAATGTTAGGCTCATTGTGAAAAACAACAACAGAGAGAAACAGACTGTCTTGCGGTCTGGGAGTTGCAGGTGAACTCGTTAAAACCATTGGGATAGAAATACGGTGTTTCGGAGCATCAGAGAGCAGCGCAGGCATTTAAGTGGCAACCAAATGAGGCACCGAAATCCGTGTTGCTATTCGGTCCAGTAGATACCGGTCATTTAGACACCGGTGCCGTATTAGCACCGGGGTTCAGTACCCAACCCTAGTTTTAAGTTGTGTGTACTAGGGCTGTCCTCGACTAAAGAAATTCTTAGTCGACTAACACTTATATGATTTTGTCGATTAATCGATTAGTTGATGTAATCGACAGAGCTGTGCTCTTTGAGAGGTGATTAAGACTAGAAAAGCACAATATAAATTTAGTTAATTAACCATCTGTAAAACTGACTTTCTCCACAATTAATCCTGCAAAAGCACCACTTTAAATCTTGTGTTTACCAGAAATGTGCCCATAAGTTTCTTGGAAATGAGTAATTAAGCATGAATAAGCATAAAAAATGACTTATCAACTAAAGAAATCTTAGTCGACTAAGACCAAAACGACCGATTAGTCGACTAATCGACTAAGAGGTGGCAGCCCTAGTGTGTACACCCTTTTTTTATTCATTTAAAGATGGTCTATATCAGAGACGTTTCATTTACGGGATAGTTCCGGATGTCCCTCATTTTCGGCCGGATGTCCCTCACCTTCCACTTTCTTTGTGTTGGCATTCTAAACTCCAGTCGATACGGGAAACATCCTCTGTGCTGAAACCAACAATGAAATTATATTTATCTGAATTCTCATCACAGACTCGACAGCCATTTTAATTCCAGAGCTCGCCTCCCTACGTGCACATGTTCCACCAAAACAAGTTCCTCCAGAGGCTATTTTGCAGAGGCACCGTCCCAAGACGATTGTGATTGGTTTAAAGAAATGCCAATAAACCAGAGCATGTTTTTCTCCCATCCCAGAATGTTGTGTGGACTAGCCAGACCCTCCTTCACAGCGCTGTGGAGGAAGGTCTGGCAATGTGAGACTAATTTAGAGATAACTTCTGTTATGATTTGACGCTATAAATAAAATGTAGTTGAATGGAAAAGCAGCTAGTGTCATTCACTTGCACCGGTTGCTGTTCCCGTAGCACATGGCTTTCTGCCTGTTGATGGGTTAAGTAAACAAGAACATGGAGGAGTTTCTGGAGAATCACCTCAGAGAGGAGCATCACACACACACACACACACACGCACACACACACACACACAGTATGCTGACTAGTCACTACAAACCATATAATCATTCAAATACACAGCACAAGTGCTCTTCCAAATGACTTTGAGATTGTGACTGGAGTAAAAAAGTCCAAAAAAGGTCAGTGCCTAATCTCTCAGTCCTGCTTTGAAACATAGACATCAGCAACAGCCAGTGTTTGGAATAGTACAACACTAACTAGTATGTTTCTCCATTGTATTACTCCAATTGATCTGTATGTTAGAATAATATAAAGGTTTGCAAGCAACAGGTAATACTGACCATGACCTTTAACCCTGTTGTAATTCACTTCATTAAAGCCTTTCACACGGAATATTTCAAGGTATTTAAAATGAATGGAAGTGTGTGTGTGTGTGTGTGTGTGTGTGTGTGTGTGTGTGTGTGTGTGTGTGTGTGTGTGTGTGTGTGTACAAATAAATCCTTGTCCAACCTTTAATCTTGACAGTAGGGGAGTTGGGTCCAGCGGACTGCTTCCTCCATCCTCTCCAGTTCTGACAGAGGCTCTCGGCCTCTGAGATGAAGGAGCACAGAGAGTCTTCCTCGAACCGGTCCGAGTCTTCGAAGGAGAACCTCTCCCCATCCTCCCACTCGGCGAACATCAGTTCCATTACATCCACTTTTTAACTGCTTCGGAGTCCAGCGGACTGCGACTTGAGGTCACGGCCTTTCTTCAATCCAAAAAAAAAGCAAGGGGATTCCCGGCGGACAGTGTCCAACACTCGGAGAGAATCAAGTCTCAAGACTGGGGGAGGGGAGGCCACTAGCAACCAAAACACAGCTGAGAGGCTTACCGCTGGGCCCTCAAACACAGCTACATAATACAAACTGACAATGCGGTGGTCTACTTTAAATAGTCCGTAGGAGTGTGTACACAACAAAACTACAATTAAAAAGTATCCTTACGTAACTTTTCCTATGTTTACAGATGGTTTCTTATATATTCAAATCAAACTACTAGTCATTTAGATCGATTTAATAATTCCCTTCATGCTGCCTGGCTGAGTTGTAGCTCCCTTTACAGCCTATTACTTTGAACAGCAGGCCCTGTCGTCTATTTGACTGTAACGTACTATTAACTGCCGCTGAGAGGACAAACGAGCCAAACTCACCATCTAAGTATTGTTAAAGTTACTGTCAAACAGACCGAAGAGTATGGAGTGAAAAACTGAAAATGTCCACCCACTAACGTTATGCACATAGAGTTGCAACAACGCTGGCTATGGATATGATTACATCTTTAAGAAGTAAACGGTTTTCTTTAAGAAGTCAGTTGTTTTCCTTCATCCCGGCGTCCTACTCTTTCAGCCAATCAACACTGGTAAACTACACTGGGTATCTAGCTAACTAGATTATCTAATGTAGCATTAACACTTAAATTACACCAATCCTGAAAGTGTTTAATCTCTTTCACAGCAAATATTTTAAACGAGTCAGTGTCAAAAACACACGTCGCTTTAGTATTGCCAAATGTCTTCTTTGTTCTGCATTTAGTGTGCTAGTTTAATGTTCTTATGCTGGGCTGCTAATGCAAATCATTTAGCCGACGTTAGCTGAACGGCTAATTATGCTAATAACTGCATACTGTGATACCACAAACGACTGCCATCCGCTGCAGACGACTATATTGAGGTTAGATTTAGTTTTAAACCGACGACAGGTTTCTTCAGGTCGGTTTACCTTCGCTCTGCTTCGATACAACTACCTTATATTAGCTAAGCTATATGTATTAGCTAGCACTAGAAAGCTACCATCCAATCGGCTAACTTCAGCTAGCTTGAATAGCTGTTTGTTTACATTTACTGGTGATGCTATACACCTTTCGTACTGTAAGGACTACATGCTTATTTATATCGCAAATCTTCTGGACTTTTGCATTTTCTTAGGTCACATACGGTTCATATTTCGATATTAATCCCCGCTCCTAGCTCAATGTTTTCCTTTCTTTGTATTAGTATAAGAGCCTCCTCTCTGACGTTAAAATCTGGGATATTCCTCAGTCAGCTCTGGTGCAGAAATTCTGATGAGTCCTTCAGATATCCTCCTTCCCGACTGACACTGGTTGTCAGTGGCCTCTTATAATCGTCTTTGCCTCTAAATGACACCGGGATCCCCAGATGATTTCCCGTATCCCTCACGTCCAGGCTCTCTCACTCTGCCGGGGGAAGATGGCTCACCTCTCTTGCAGCTCCTCCTCCATCAGCTGATCATAGCTTCCGGCTGCCAGCTCTACACGGTACACAGGCAGTCGGTCAGATGGCCTTCAGCTCGGGTGGAAAAGAGTGCAGTCATGCGAGGTGTCAACAAACCGAATAGGTTACACTCAGTCATACCGTCATGTAGAGCGACAGTTCAAACCAGACTCTGGACATTTAGATTCTTGACTTTTGATTTATTTAAATGACCTTACTCCATAAATAATTAAGCCCTGATCTAAAAGCATCTGGCCACATTACTTGAGGAACACTGCATGAATGTACCCTGTTGTCAAGGTGAGTACGGGCCATATTGTCTGAGCAGTGGTGGAAGAACTTGTCAGATCCTTAGCTTAAGTGAAAGTAGCAATACCACAAATTAAAATTACAGAAATATTATGAGGAAAATGTATAAAAATCAAAAGAAAATGTGTTAGGCTAATTATGAAATAGAACCTTTCATAATTTGTATGACTAGAAGGATATTACATTAGTCGATTCATATTCTGGACTTGGTCATTTATAGTCGGGTGGCGAGGTCAGCCAATCAGCGCTCTTGTTTGGGTAGAGAGAAAACACCAGTAGGCCTATACCAGCCAGTGTGTTTCCTTTTTAGTTAGCGAAGAAAGTGGCTGAGACATATCGTATTGATGTAAATTGCAGTAGTTTCCGTATGTCAGTCATCCATGCACGTGTGTGTTCAGAAACATGTGAGTAGACTGGTGTTTCGGTGCCTTAAGTTTATGTTGATGTTCATATTTTTATACATGGGCTCCATAAGACCATACATACACAAATACTAGAAACACAATTTTGCCAAATTAACATTAACATATTATACAATTATTTGCTTGGTAAAATAAAAAGCAATACAGATATTACGTTATGTTATGTATATGTTGTATGTGCATGCTTTTTATGTGTATGTGCATGGTGAAATTGGTGTGTATGTGTATATGTGTTTGTGAGATAGTGTTGTAAGTGCATGCTTTTTATGTGTGTGCGAGGTGAAATTAGAGTATGTGCATGCATTCATGATATATGGCCTAAACGGCTCTGCATAGTTACGGGTTCCATTTAACATGCTTGCTGCCCTCTCATGTCTGACAGGTTCTAAATTATATGGCTGCGGGCCATCATACGTGTTATTAGTGGTTCTTGCCACCTCTTCCTCATCCCAGTCAGTCGCCATAGTTCTAGTACTAGGCTGAGGCTAGTCTCCCCAAAGTGACGTCATCACCAAATTGCGTTAACACCATTTGGAGACATTTTGAAAATGATATACATATCTTGAGTGCTTTATGTACCCCAGTGTTTCCCACACGTAGACTAATTTGTGGCGGTGCGCCATACAATCAACACCGGCCGCCACGTATTGCGTTTCATTATTAATTTTTTATTTTTTTTAGCGCTATTTAAAACACACAGCGTATTCATTTAGCTGCATTTCCTTTCCCTGCTCTTCTCCGTCTCTCTGTCGCTCACGCATCTCTCTCACATACACACACACACAGATACACACACAGCCCCTCCCCTCCGTGCACACAGCGTCTGTCTCCATCAAAACGAGAGAAAGACAGCTGGCGAAATTCACAAGTTCAGGAAAGGTTGGTATCTCGTGAACACCTTTACACAATCACACATTAAAGTGCTATAAAAAATATTTCATATTCTGAATACAATGTTGTCAGTGTGTTAATGTTGAGTCCCAACCCGACCCTTAGCAAACAAGCGATTGCACCTGCTTTAGAACGTTAAATAGTCGCAAGTTTGTGTTAAAATGCAGTTGGGTTGCCGAGGTCAAAACACAATATGTAGCAGCTGTGAATCAAATAAACTTATTATAAACAATGTTATGTCATTTTTTTACTCTTACTCTGAATGTTTTCTGCTTCAATCCACGTGTTGAGGATGAGGACCAGCCTGAACCGGAGGTATCAGTCTGAAACAGAGCTGAGCAGTCCGACCAGTGTAATTAGTTATGTTATTAATTTCTTTATAATATTTTCAGGCTTCAACCAGTGCTGCTCAAGCAGAAAGACAGGGTCACTGGGAGAGAAAGAGATAGATTAGTTAGGTATTGAAGAAAGAGTAGGAAAGGAGGATAGCATCCAACAGCGTGTCCTCCTCAGTTTTTGATACTTGATTGTTACGAAAATAAGTATTCCTCCCCCCCCCCACCACCACAAATTGCTTTCTAATCTGTGGGAAACACTGTACCCATTAATCGACAGTGGTGGTTAACCTGCAACATGGGTTTTACATGCATTACTGTTGTGTTACTGCTGACAGTATGGTGAGGGATTAAGTGTGGGCTGCACTTGATAGCTTTAGATGGTAGGTGGCAGTGAAATGCTTGAATGCTGTTGACAGCATGGTTGACAGGATTTTAAAGTGCTCATATTATGCTCACTTGAAAAGAGGAGCTGCAGCAATGTGCAGTACAACAAAAATATGGTGTTTTTTGATAATTAAACCATGTAAACCTATTCTGGTACAACCTCTAAATACAATTATGAACCTGAAAGTTCATACTCACTTTTCAAGTGAGCATAATATGAGCACTTTAAAATCCTGTCACATTGCACATTGGTGCAGCTCCTCTTTTCACCCTGTGTGTTGAGCTCTCTGTTTTAGCTACAGAGTGAGACATCTCACTTCTGTTTCATCTTTGTTGGCAGTCGCACATGCGCAGTAGCTAGGTAAGGACTACTAGCCAGTCAGAAGCAGAGTATGAGGGCGTGCCATGCTAGCAGCTAGGTGAGCATTATAACGTGTGTTCCAAAGTGACCACGTTTGTCTCTGAAGTGAAGGCTGGACTACAATAGAGCTGTTTGGAGCAGTTGGTGAACAGTGTTTTCTGTTAGAGATGTTAAGTCCCTTTAGGGTGGACTTTGGGCTTTTTCACTTTTTAAACCTATAACGTGCACAAAAAGATATATAACACAATAAAGGAAAGGGAAAAAGCCAAAAAGCTGAATATGAGAACTTTAAGATTTGAGAATAATACACCCTCTGACCACGGAGGAACAAATGGGTTGCAAATGGCAGAGTGGCGCTGTCTGTATTTCCGCTTGTTGACTCCATAGGAAGTGAAGCAACTGCAGAACCAACGTTTCAAAGTTTATGACTTACGACTCACCACCGTTCTGCACTGCACGCTGCACTGCACGCTGCACTGCACGCTGCACTGCACGCTGCACTGCACGCTGCACTGCACGCTGCACTGGCTGGGATTCTGCGGGCTTTGTGATCCACTGGTTAGCAGTATGAGCTCCATATGAGCACTGATCTTTCACAGACCCAGGTAGTGCGCAGTGCAGAGCTACAGCAATTAGCTAGGCAGTGGGAGCACTATTGTCAACGCCGGTCTGCTGTACAGCAACTGTCTGACCTGCTGGAACAGCACTGCAGTACCGTGAGCCGGTAAGAGATAAACCGTGGTCAAGCCAGCTGCTGTCTGAGCGAGTCCTGAAAGATACATATATGCATTTCTCTGGCACAAGAGGTAGAGCGGTCATCTACCAGAGGGTCGGTTGTTTGATCCCCTAGCCTCTGCAGTCTACATGTCTACGTGTCCTTGACCAAGATACTGAATCCCAAACTGCTTCCGATGCTGAGCTATCGGTGTGTACATGTGTGTGAATGTTTATCTCACAAGCAGGTGGCACCTTGTACGGTAGCCTCGGCCAGTGTGTTCATGAATAAGTGTATGAATACGAGTGGGAATGGGGTGAATGCTGCCTGTAATGTAAAGCACTTTGAGTGGTCGCTAAGACTAGCAAAAGCGCTATATAAATGCAGTCTATTTATATAAATGCAGTCCATTCTTGTATGTGCTTTCTGTGGTCTTCTTTTATGAACAAAAGGCTGACATCGGTATGCATTGTACTTTATCCTTGTGTTAAACCTGTTGTAGGTTTTATTTTGCCAATGGGTTATCAGATAAATCCTAAAGATTGCTATTTCAGATATCCTGTCTGCAGACGGCCTCTGAGCAGGAACGATATCCTGACAAATACATGTTTTCACATGTTCTTTGTGTGTTCTTTTATGAACATGAAACACTTTTTCTTTCGCGAAGATACACTCAATAAAAGGGTAAGGTTTAGGGTTAGGGTTAAGACAAACTATATCACTTGTACAGGCAATATGATTTAATTTTGTATATGTTTTTTTTTCTTCTTTTTCTCCACAACCATGTAGCCAACCCCTGGAAATGAACTTGCAACCCCATTGGAGGTCAGGATGAGAACCACTGCAAAAATATACAATACAATAACACCGTCCAATATAGAAATAAGAAGCAACAGTGTTGACAATGGTTCACTGTTACAAAGCATTTGATAGTCAGATTCTTGTCATGTGTATGGATGAATTTGAGAAAATGAAACAACTAGTCAGAACATAAGTGGTCTTACTGCTTCTATTATTGACTATATATTTTATTCACTAAAGCTTATATTATAAACACTGAACACTAATGAACAGTCTACTGCTCTGTTTAAAAAACACTATGGGATGGGGCACATTAGTAGCTCACCTGGTAGAGCGCACACACCATGTATCCAGGCCGAGTTCTAACCGCAGTGCCCTGAGTTCGATTTGGACGCTTTACTGCATGTCATCCTCTCTCTCTCTCAAAAAAAGGTTGCATTCACACAGGGAAGTCCAGGTCACATATTTTACGTTTAAAGCCATAGTGCGTCTCCCCCATGAGGAATTCCAAGTAATGACAACACTGTCGGCATATGTCGTCCACATGATACAAGCCTTCCGTGATCATGCTCCGCCCCCCATTCCTCCTCCACGTAGTTGCTAGTAGCCAAGGAGGACACGGAGGATTAAAAAAACATGATGGACTCTTCAGAAGATCTCATTATCTTCACTCCAGTTTCTGCGTGGGAAAGTCACCGGACGCCACAATCTTCTGAACATAGTCACACTGAGAAATCCAGAGAGAGTTGTGTGGAGCTGATAGTCTTAATTAGCTTTGTAGCAACTCATTTGGCAATGGCTTGAATGTAACGGACGTTCATTAATATCAAGAAGTTACGCACTAAAGCTTTAATGCAGCACATAGCGAGAGGCACTAGGTTACAGGCTTGCGAGCCATTTAGCAGCACTTCCAGTTGTCATCATGTTATAAGTACAGAACTCAAGTCAAGAGGGCAACAGCTGCCTCCAAGACGGTCTCTGGTGTCAGATATGAATGCCCTCCATCTTTCTCTGGCTGTCCACTGACTCCTGGTCCATGACTTTTGACCCATTTTCCAATGTTTGTTTTATATACATTGTGATGTGTTTGTTCTTTGTTCCTTTATTTACACATTAAAAAAATATGTTGTCAGACACTTAGAATATTAATCTGAGTCTGTCAGCGGCAAAATGAGCACTTTAGTGAAGGTAAATACAAGCTGCACAATTGTCCTATTAACTTACATTGTAGCTTGTTTCTCCGCTGCCGACTGCAGAGATCTCACTTAATACTGGACCAATGTCAAAGATTGTTGTTCCCATCAGTCACTTAGACACAAAAACATAGGAAAATAGGGTAGAAAAAAAATGGTAGATACCCTTTAAGGAAGAAGTACCCTATTCAGATCTTTTAATTAAGTATAAACGTAATGTCAGGTTTGGGGAACAGAACTCAGACGCGGACACTGGAGTAGTTAAAAAAAAGAAAAATATTTGTCAACAATAACTTGTGGTAGGAGATGAACTTGTCTGTAGTGGTAGGAACTGGTAGCGGAGTGTGGCGAGGAGATCAAGGTTTGTAGAAGCAGGAGACTGGAGTGGAGCTGACTGGGTCCAAGATCTGGTTGTTGCTGGAGGTGAGTTTTTCTTCTAGAACACGGAAACAGAAGAGTTAGATCGAGGCAAAAACTCAGAACGACAAAACACTAGCAAGAGCAGCAAAGAACTCATACTCATGGTAAGTAACAATCCAGCGTCAAGCAGAAGGTCACACTGATCTTTAAAGGAGGTAGATGAGCTGATGAGTAGCAGGTGAGTTGATTAGTGAATTGGAACCAGGTGTGAGGAGAAGGCAGCAGGAGGAGGTGTGTCCACACACTGTGGAAAATGATGTTAGGGAAAGGGAGAAAACAGAAAACACACCAGCCAAACTGCAAGAAACCAAACACAGTCACACCAGCCCGGAAAGTCACCGGGGCGTGACATGTAAAAGTACTAATAGGTAGAGATGGCACGATACCATTTTTTGCTTCCCGATACTGATTCTGATACCTGAACTTGCGTATCGGCCGATACAGAGTACCGATCCGATACCAATGTGTCATATATTTGATTATGTTTTAACAACTGTCTACTACTATCCCTGTATGGATGTGATATGATTTCTATCTTTGTTGTCGGTCTGGCTCAGGTTAAACTCTTTGTGAAACATGAACAAACACAAACAATGAACACCACAGAACTTTTTTTTATTCTGCAGTTTGACAGTCAGTTATAACGGAAAAAGAACATAAATAAACTACTTTAACGTAGATTTTCTTTAGGGCTTTATTATTACATGGTATCGGATCGGTGCATAAACTCCAGTACTTCCCGATACCGATACCAGCTGGTACATCTCTACTAATAGGCCTACCACATTGTAAAAATACTGTTACAAGTAAAAGTCCTGCATTGAAAATGTTACTTCAGTAAAAGTATGTAAGTATCATTAGGAAAATGTACTTGAAGTAATAAAAGTAAAAGTAAATCCTCCATGTTTTAGAAACTAGAAACGATGAAGACAGTTGTGTCAATCAACTGTGTTTAACCGGCTTATCATTTCAGCTATACTAGTAGGCCGCTATATTGTTGGGTAGTTTAATCTATAATATAACCTTGTATTTTATAAACTACATGTGTTTTGTGCGCCAACATCTTTATTTGTAAAGTAACTAGTAACTAAAGCTGTCAGATGAATGTAGTGGAGTAAAAAGTACAATATTTCTCTCTGAAATGTAGCGGAGTAGAAGTAGAAAGTGGCATGAAAAGAAAAGACCCGAGTAAAGTACAAGTAGCTCAACATTTGGACTGAAGTACAGTACTGGAGTAAATGTAGTAACTTGTAGTTACATTCCACCACTGCCCTTAGGGCAAATGTGTTATCTGTGATATAAGGCTATATAAATCAAATTGTTTTGACTGCATTCAGAAAGGCAAATATACATGACAGAAAGTGAGTGATATCAGCTGGAAGCTGGGGAGCCTATAGGTGCAAAATAAGGAGTCATGAGCATTTTCTCACACTTTTACTGTACAGTGACTATTCAAAATACAACAAGCTGTTGGAGGCCCATGCCATAGGTTCAACACCATTTAGCAGGTTAGCAGATTCAAATAAAAACTCCAGGTTTTTTTCACACATGTTCAACATCCAACAACAGTGCCTGATATAACAATGGAGAAAATCTGACTGCACTGATGCTCATGCTCAGTCAGTAAGTACTCGACTCAGATTAATATGTTACTCCGGTTAAAAATAAATCAATAAATTCCCCTAGAAACATCCCAGACTTATGCACTAAATGCTCAGAAGTGAAGAGGACATTGTTAGTCTGTGTTTGGCAATGCAGAAAAAATATAATGAAGCTATTTTTTAAAAACAACATGCAGTGGTGTAGTCTACGTGGTACGCAGGTATACACAGTATACCCACTAAGAAAGCTCCAGGATTTCCATATACCCACTTAAAAATGCCCAATGACATGTAACAACATACTTTCCATTATATTTGATATATATTTTTAAATTGTCATCTGTGTTTTTCTTCTTCACATAGCATAAATAGGTATTTCCACCGTAAATTGGTGCATAAAAGTGTATCGCCACTATGATACGCCCCCCCCCCCCCCTCCCCCAAAGGCAGATTCTGGCCTATATATATATATATACTATACAGTACAGTATACCCACTACAATACATTAGACTACACCACTGACAACATGGATCCTAAATGTTTTATTGTTTTATTTCTTTATAATGGTAAATCTTAGTTTTCTGCATGCTAAATGACTAATTGCACTCTTTTGGAAAAAGACTAACCAGCCAAGTGTTGAACAATGATTTAGGCAGATGCTACTACGTTTTCTGTCAGAAACAGGAAATGGGGACATGTACTGTTTCTGTGAGGTGATTTGATAGATAATAAAGAGGAAAGAATTCTCCTGGGTATAAACCCAGCAAAATGTTTTGTATGCGCTTTCCAGACAGTACCGTAACTATGTAAAGTTCATCTTTCATTTTCAATTTAGATGTATTCTATTATTACCAATGTATAAAACGATTGTTTTGTGTCTGAGTAGCAACTAGTTCTGTGTTTAACTTGTTTCTTTATCGGTGCCTTAATGTGTGTTATTCATACCATAGCTTTGCTTTGTTTCTGTATTGTGTATGCACAAGAAGGCAAATAATACTAAGGGACTGTTCGTTATTTAATTAAGGGGCCACCGGAGGAGTTTTGTGGCCTCTAACCTAAAAAGATGTGACCCTCCCCTCGTCAGTAATAATTTTCCTATGACCCTCCAAAACGATTCGAAAAAAAGGAATGACCCTCCCCTCGCATGCAAGTTTGCACTTAGAAAAGAAGCACAGACACCATTTGATTTTTACAGCCACGATATACAGGAGTTAACCTCTGCATTCTCATCTTACACATCCCACTCCTCTGTTATGTGTGGTGGCCATTTCAGTAGATTTACTCACTAACATAGTTGTGGAAACACAATAAGCATGGAAACTAAATGCACACTTCATGCATTACTGCATTACTTCAAATACTAAGTTACTCTCTAGTAAACTAGTATTCACATGAAATAAAACAATAAAACATTGAGACCATTCAGCAAAGGACGCTGGGAAATAACCAATTCAACACTGGTTGCTATGGACTCGTCACTAGGCTTCGTCATTGTATATTTTAGCACATAGGTAAAGCTGCCGAAGCTGAACATTGTATTCCAAAACACATATGTTTATTTTTAAAGTTTTTAAGTTACATTGTAACAATTTAACAATTCGCCCTTATGAAATCCAATCACGGCACGGCTGTTTTGGAACGCAATAGACAGACGCTTAAATTCAACTAAAATGTAACAGTGAACAATCAGTGTTGGACCTCCAGTCTGTTGAGATGCCTCTCCAAACTCAGAAACCAAGCGCAGTCACACCATAAAACGTTAAGACACGTTGAGAAAAAAAGATCCGCATTTTGTCGTAATCCAATGACACGAAAAAAAAGTAATCCACAGCGATCAGTAGATCCACAAAAAGGTAAATGATACGGTGTATCCAGCAAGGCCGATATGAGCGTCACATACGAGGCCTCTCCACTTCGCCGTTTAAACAAAGTGGAATAAACGTATAAAAGTCCAAATCTACACAAAGCCCGCAATCAATTAGTAAGCTGACATCACATTTATATACATGGCATTTAGGAAACCTTTATTGCAAGGTTGGCACGATGTCCAGACATAGTGCAACAGTAACTTTCGTTTTTTGCGTCTTGCTGCTCCCATCGTCAGCCAGGTAATAATTTTTTACTAAAGCAGTATATGAAATCAGATGTATTACCTATCACCATTTAGTTGTTTTGTGTTATTTACGATATTTATTTAATATCTGGTCATGCCAGATGTAATTATTCCACAATTTTTTTAAACAATGCAATTACCCGTTTGAGCCACCAGGGGCAGTGCTCCTCCGGAGTGATGTGATCCACTTTCTTGGTCTTAGTGAGGACTCGAGCAGCAGCGTTCTGAATCAGCTGCAGCTGTCTGAGTGATTTTTTAGGGAGACCTGTAAAGACACCGTTACAGTAGTCTTTTACTGAAGATAAAAGTAGGGCTGAACGATTAATTGCATTTGCGATAATATCGCGATAAGTTAAAATGCGATTTCCTAATCGCAAAGGCTGCGATTTGGTCACATGACTCGCGAGAGCAAATCAGTCTGCACTCCACAGAGAAAGCATCAACTAGCACGCTAACGCTACGCTATTTCTGTCATTCAAACAACTCTTTCAACAACTTTTACAGCCATTTTAATAAAATGAAGGGTTTTATTTGGGCTTGAGTCCATACATGCAGTTAATGAATACAGGCACACAGAACTCAAGGCTCGGTTAGCAACGATTAGCTCTGATTAGCAGTTAGCTCCGGTTAGCAGTTAGCTAGCTCCGTTATAAAGATATGAGTGGAGGAGCTGCCACTGAGAGGGGTAACAACCAGACTGATACATGACGTTCAGGGAGCTTTCACAGCAGCGTGGCCGCGGTGTTTCAACAGTTTTATTAGTACAGTTAATCCCACGGCAAGAACACCAGCAACTAGCTAACGCAACGATAGCCTCTCTGAACAAGTACACACGGCAGCACGTAACTTCACGAGGGGGAGGGGCTGGAGGCAGCTCCTCTCTGTGCACTGTAAAAAAAAAATACACTGGTGTGTGTGTGTGTGTGTGTGTGTGTGTGTGTCTGTATATATATACTATATTTTTAGTTATTTAACTGTCTAGTGTGTAATTGTGTGTTGTTCATACTATAAAATGATTTATTGTTTGTCTTTCTTGAATAATACAGAAGACAAAGAGCTTAAAAAAATAATCGAATATCGAATCGCAATATTTGGGGAAAAATCGCAATTAGATTATTTTCAAAAATCGTTCAGCCCTAGATAAAAGCATGGACAAGTTTTTCCAAGTCCTGCTGAGACATAAGTCCTTTAACCCTTGATATATTTTTAAGGTGGTAATAGGCTGACTTTGTAATTGTCTTAATGTGGCTGTTAAAATTCAGGTCTGAGTCCATGACTACACCAAGATTTCTGGCTTTGTCTGTTGTTGTTAACATTATCGTTTGAAGCTGAGTGCTGACTTTTAATCGTTCCTCTTTTGCTCCAAAAACAACCACCTCAGTTTTTTCTTCATTTAATTTAAGAAAGTTGTGGCACATCCAGTCGTTAATTTGTTCAATGCACTTAGTCAGTTGTTGTATTGGACTATAGTCCCCTGGCAATAAGGTTATATAAATTTGTGTGTCATCCGCATAACTATGGTAACTTATTTTATTGTTTTCCATAATTTGAGCCAGTGGAAGCATGTAGATGTTAAACAGGAGAGGCCCCAGAACTGAGCCTTGGGGAACTCTGCACGTCATATTTGTATGCTCAGATGTATAATTCCCTATAGACACAAAGTAGTCCCTACTCTTTAAATAAGATTCAAACCACTTAAGTACTGAGCCAGAAATGCCAACCCAGTTTTCCAATCGGTCTAGTAATATGTCATGGTCGACCGTATCAAATGCAGCACTGAGATCAAGTAATACCAAGACTGAAATTTTGCCACTATCTGTGTTTAAGTGGATGTCATTAAAGACTTTAACAAAAGCTGTCTCAGTGCTGTGGTGTGGTCGAAAACCCGACTGGAAGGCATCAAAACTGTTGGCTTTCCCTGTAGCTTTTTACTTTTTGAATTGCTCTCAGTCCTTACCCTGCTGTGTGACGATGAGACGCAATCCAGGTCATGTCCAGGGTCCTGCAGCAGAGGAGCAAATCTGTTATCCAGTTGCACACTCAGTTGTTGGGGAGGCATTTTGTTGCTAATTCTCCCTTTTGCAGCTGTCCACGGCTGTGTCCTACTGAGTACAGGGGTTGAAGAGGCACTCTGCCTGGATGGTAATGCAGGCCAGCCGTTCATATCACAAATCTCAGGGTGCTGTGCCCTGCCCGTTAGTCGTCCTTCCCAGGAAAAGGATTTACTCTTAGGCTTTGCACCAAAAGAGTTCCAGGGAGGACTACCACTTGTTGATTTATTACTTATTCCACAGCCCTCCTGTTTGTCCGTAGTCTTGCTGGTGCTAGGTAGCCGTGTGTTGGCATGCTTCTGTCCATTGTTTTGGGTCAATGGTAAAGTGGTGTCATTCCCACATGATTCGTTCACTTCCAGGTTTACTTCTAACCGTTGAATTTTGGTTTCCAGAATAACAATCTTCTGAAGGAGTTTGTAGTAGTCCTCCATGGAGAAGGGAGGCATCTTGCTGCTAATTAGCTTTAGCTACAATCACTTTAGGACAGGCTTGAGCTATTGGTAGGCCACGCTCACGCAGAAAAATGTTGAAATATAGCAATAGCCTACTATGTCTACAAAAAATGTATAGTCCAGTGATTTATAAGTAT
Organism: Sander lucioperca; assembly: GCF_008315115.2. Lineage (NCBI taxonomy): Eukaryota > Metazoa > Chordata > Actinopteri > Perciformes > Percidae > Sander > Sander lucioperca. Next base: position 28,607,418 of record NC_050179.1, on the reverse strand, counting down.
CCAAGAGCTGCTGCTCATAGTTTCTCTCAGAGGAAAAGTAAGATTATCAGCAGAAATATGCAAGCAGAGGCAGGAGCAAGCAGCAAAGCGTCTGCACTGTAAGAAGCAGGAAGCAAAGTAAGGTAGTAATCCCTTTCCTGTAAGGCCTGTGTGTCATTAAAGGGGTGATAGAATGTAAAACCGATTTTACCTTGTCATAGTTGAATAACGACTAACGACTAACGTTTGGTGGGTAACTAGGACATACATAGAAGCTCAAAATCTCATTGACACCTCTTTCCTCTGCAAATCTCACAATTTGAAACTGCTGCTGAAAACGGGCAAATCTCAACGAAGCTCATAGTTAACGTCAACTCCTCAACTCCTACCTTATTTGGCTCTACCTTCTATCTTTGTAACGCCCCAACATTTACATAGGCCACTGACTGATCTGGGACCAGTTTGTCTTGTGAATCTAGGTTGCGCAGATCTCAGAAATTGTATACATTGTTCGTCTGCTATTTCATCACTAAATTCACCTCTGAGACTTTTTCATGTGAGAAATCAACTATGTAGAGGTCAAATATGGGCCGTTTTACGAAAATTGATGGCTAATTGCAAATTTTGTCTGACTGTGTGTCAGAGTTCAGTGGCCGGTGCTGCCTGTGTTGCTGCCTCGCTGCCCGGCCTGTCCTCCTTCACAGTCTCCTGACGGCCTGCTGTGAGCTAGATGGAGCTCCGTCACGTCCGGCAACCATTTCTGGGTTAATGGACTACCAAATGCTGAGGCCCTGACGGAGCTCCAGGGCCTGCAGCTCCCCTCTTCCTGCTAAATGGCCGGTGTGTGTGAGTGAAAGCACGGTCAGCAAGCTTGTTACGCCTGCAATCTCTTACCACAGGTTCCAGTTAATCTTATAATGGATATGTGTGTTGAGTTATTAAACAAACGATCGGGGAAATAAACGCCTCTTGTCCGCGAGTCTCATTGATAGAGCTCCATCCAGCTCACCGCGGCCTCTATCAATGAGACTCGCAGACAAGAGGCGTTTATTTCCCCGAGCTAGCTAGCCTCCTCCTAACAAGACCAAAAATGCATTAAATTGAAATCGGACAAAAGCGTTAGCTTTGTAAGACCTTATGGTAGCTGTGATATACATGCCGTGACGAAATTCAAACTGTAAATATACTATAGTCATGCCGTAAGTGTACCCAGGGTCTGTGAAAGGACAGTCACGTTAGCCTGCGGAGCTCCTGAACTCCGACACACAGTCGGACAAAATTTGCAATTAGCCATCAATTTTCGTAAAACAGCCCATATTTGAGCTTTATATAGTTGATTTCTCGCATAAAAAAGTCTCAGAAGTGAATATAGTAACGAAATAGCAGACGAACAATGTATAACATTGCAGTGTCTGAAATATGAGACCTGCTGTCTCTTCTCCACTGGATGTGTAACCAATCAGCGCGCAGCTCATCTAAATATTCATGAGCATACCATATTTGGAAGAAAAGCTCTCGCTCCAAATAGAGCCATATTCACAATGATGCATTAGGCCCCATAGAACACCCGGGCCATTTTCAGCCCAATCAATGTTACATACCTTATTAGGAGACATTAAGGAACAGTGTGAAATACCCTATATAATCATTCTATCACCCCTTTAAGAGCAACTTTATGTTGGAGAACGTGGGAGAACAGTTAAATTAAATTAAAGCTATAGTGCGTAGTTTCTGTTGCCTCCATGAGGAATTCTAAATAATGACAACAACGCTGTCACATCCACATGATACAAGCCTTCCGAAAATGTAATAATTTGTTTAGAGACATGTTTTAAATGGTATCTACAAAATTAACAAAAGGCTTCAATTTAGAATAGACTAGCCAGCTAGTCTCTGTTAGGTGTCCTGTGGCTGAGATACATTCTGTTAATGCCCCAGCAGTGTTCTTTCTAGCTTCATAGTGGAATGTAACCATGTTAAAATGGACACTAATAAATACAGCTTAACAAAGTCATCAGATGTTTTTTTCCAAATAAATTAAAACCGAAAAATTGCATTGGCCAATGCAGAACAGAACACAAAAAAGTATACCTTATACACTACAGTTGTAAACATGTACAGTATTTCAGAAATAAATACAAATTTATTTCAGATTATCCACTATCTAAGCACAATATCAGCTGAAATGATGGAGGTTTTAAATCTATATTTTGACACATTTTAGACCCTCTCCAAGACAGGACCTCAAGATCCTCCCCCCCACCCTCCAAGGCTCTTTTCATATCAGATAACCCTCTGAGGACGAAAGACACGACGATGTTTGATAAAACTCCTACTCAAAAAGCGATATTACAAAATTTCATTTCAGACATTTATTTAATATTTTAATCATATATAACCTAAGACTTTGGTTAACTCATTTCAAGCACCGAAACAATTCGTACAACACATCATAAGTTAAATTATCTCTTTACACATTGCTCTAGAAAAAATGTGGGTGTCACTATACAGAAAGCTGAGTTTGTTCTGAACATTTTCATATGCAACACATGGGGATCAGTTATATGCAAATACCTTAATAAGGTAAATTTATGAAGATAAGTGAAAATGCACTTAGACCTCAGAGGGTTAAAGGGTAACTTGGGTTTTTTTCAACCTGCACCCTATTATCCTATGTTTTTGTGTCTAAGTGACTGACAACAATTTTTGACATTGGTCCAGTATTAAGGGAGACGAAACAAGCTACAATGTAAGTTAATAGGACAATTGTCCAGCTTGTATTTACCTTCACAAAAGTGCTTGTTTTTCCGCTGACAGACTCAGATTAATATTCTAAGTGTCTGACAACATTATTGAAAGGATTTCTAAGGAGGTCGACCTTTCTGTTAAAGAATAAGATCCTTTTTTTAAACATAAAAACATCCGTGAAATCGTGTTCACTAAAGCCACCAGACTCCATGTAAATAAACAATAATTTTAGCATTGTAAAATACACTTCATTAAAAGTCGACAAAAACAAAATAAAACTATAAAAAGCCATTTTGAGTCGTCTTTCCACTTTCCTTTCCTAGTTTTGGTTGAAATAAACACATAGTTTGCAGATTTACATGCGAAAATATATTGGCTCTATACACGCTAAAAGTATTGTTTTTTTTAAATGGAGTCTGGTGGATGTAGCGCTAGCGACTTCAGAGCTGTTTCTAGTTAAACAGAAAGGTCTTAAAGAAGTTTTAAAGGTCTATCTCTGTAGGGATCCTTTCAATAATGTTGTCAGACACTTAGAATATTAATCTGAGCCTGTCAGCGGCAAAACAAGCACTTTTGTGAAGGTAAATACAAGCTGGACCATTGTCCTATTAACTTACATTGTAGCTTGTTTCGCCGCTACTGACTGCAGTGATCTCTCTTAACACTGGACCAATGTCAAAGATTGTTGTTCCCATCAGTCACTTAGACACAAAAAACATAGGAAAATAGGGTCCAGGTTGAAAAAAACGGTAGTTACCCTTTAATAATATACATATTCCCAAACACAGTAAATCAAATCACCCAAAAACCACTTGCCAAACAGTGAAGCTGAGGCTTTTGCAGGCTCCAGTGCAGTTGCCTGTTTTGCTGATTGCTAATGGTCAGCCTTGGTTATAAGCCTCTCTAAGCCATGTGTACGTCACAGCCTATCAATTTTACACTTTGTACTGTAGAGTCGTAGACAGTAAATGTTATCATAAGGAGCTGTAATTAGTTACATTTTAGCAATACATTTTGATGTCATTAATGGTTAGCATAATAATGAGTTATGGTTTGACCAGTGGTTTTGGTTCAGAGATGCACACTTGGAATGTTAATAAAAGATATAAAATGTCAGTATGTACACATTCGGTATCATATATGTATCACCATTACTGTCATTCTTTCACTGGCTCCGGCCTTCTCATTAACAGACGACCCTGTGATTGTAAGGCATGCAATTTTAGTGCAATGTCATTCACCTTTTCACCTGATTAGCTTAGCATATCTAACTGTGTCATATGTACTCAGTAGATGTCTTCATGGGTTAACTTGGTTGCTAGTAGCCTGTGTGTCAGTATGTCTTTCTCTATTCCCTATTTCCCATTTGGATGGGTACTATTCTCTATCCGGAATGGTACCCATAGATAAATCAAAAATGTATTCATGCATTCCACTGGTCCACTTTAAATCAGGTCCAGAATTCTGGACCCATAAAGATCTGTATTGTCCAGCCATATTGCAGTTTGGCAAAATGTCAAATCTACAACAGATCATTAAACTAAGCAACCTTTTACCACTTTGCTGTATGCTCATCACGGGCTCTCCTCAAAGTATGACACAACACAGGTGCCATGTGCTATGTAGACATTTGGCATTAGTTCATACTGCGAGAATATAATACTACGGCATATATGGATTAGTGTAGCAGTCCAGGAGGCACAACCATTGGCGATTTTAGACCCTATTTAAGTGGGCTCAAGCCCCACTAAATTTCATATCAGCCCCCCTAAAAATTATAATAATAAAAAAAATATATAACTTAAAAAATTACTTTAAGTGAGAGTTTTCGAACTTGTCTGTTAGTGACAGAGGACAAACATTTACAGGTTCAAAGGGCATGAAACAGGTTTATTATCCTGTGTGTCTGTCGCCAATGCTATGTACCTGTAATCCCGTCAACACTTTTGCAAGGCACTGTATCCGTGTCACATTCTCATTAGGGGCTGAGCCCCCCTAAAGGTCTGATCCTAGAATCACCCCTGGGCACAACACAGAAATAATGGGCGATACACACTTCCTGCCACGAGCCCTGAATTAACTAAATAACACTGGTTATTGTTTTAGTTTTTACACCTGGTAACACATTTCTCAATATGCCTGAGGTTTCACATTTGTGCCTTTTTCTGAACTCTTTCCACAGTCAGCACAACAGAAGTCAGTGTGCACTGAACTATGGATCACTTTTCATCCTTTGCCACAAAATGCAGTCAATGACCACACCTTTTCAAAACTCATGAACTGTTTTCTCACTCTAACTTAACCACCAAACCTCTGCATATTTACACTCCATTTTACACGGTAACATACTATAGTAAAAACTGTTAAATGTACGTTCAAACCCTACCATTCAAGCTTGCTCAGCCACATCTATATCTAAAAATAAATACAAAAATAAATTAAAATGTATTAACTCCTAATTGGGGCATACTGTACAACATTCTCTGATGAGCTCTATGACAGACTTGTGAAAGGTGAGGAAAGGGGCCGTTCTGTAATTGTATGGAACGATGTGGCGTTTCACCATCTCTCCCAGTCACAGACAGGTTTACTGCCCATCCAAGGATGCAGTCACTTCTCGTCCACCTTTCTACCCAGTACTTAACTCCACAGTGGAACTATTTTACTCATGGAGGTCAAAGTTTAGGAGCCCCGTCCACATAATCATTTGTCCCTTTCTGGATGTCTGGACACATTTGCAGAAGATTGCCAGGGATGGATCAGGCATGCCGGTGTGGTGGATGAGAACTCAACTACCACTGTTGTTACTATATCTGTAGCTGTCCTTTATAGGTATGTATAGTGAGTATAGTTTTGGACTGTATTACTGGAATTACTTTGGTTTCATTCTGTGCACTTGGAATTAAATGATACAGTTACTGCAAAAGATGAACCGCTGTTCACCTTGACTTAACCCTTGTGTTGTCCTCCCGGGTCAAAACTGAAAAAATATACATTTTTATCGATGTTTTTGGGGCATTTTCTGAAGTTTAACGCTTTTTTTCACTACCATGTATAAACACCACTGACAGCACACTATTACCACTGGTTTCACACTTATTTTTGGAATTCATGATCAATAAACGTCTTTTATAGGAAATTATATCCAATCCTTCAGTTACAGTTTTTGCCCATTGCTTACACACTAAAAACGAATGCTTAGACCAAAGCCTCAATACCTAAACTTCTTGTAGCATCCCTTAAACACAGTGTAACCATAGCTTTAACACATTGTCAAATTTGCACTTTGTTTGCAATTCTTTAACACACTTATTGTGAAACACTACACACGTTTTCTTACATTAGACACTTTGTTCAAAAACGAAATTTCCTGTTATCATTGGGAAAACACTGTTCAAAATGCAAAACTCATCTGGTAATTGTAGGCACTTACATACAGACCTGAAAACGCTGGCACAGAAAACAGAACACCAATCGGTCTTAGCACTAGAAATAGGCCTCAGGTAAGCCATTTTGAGAACTTTGCAAGCATGGAGGCAATGAGAGTCAGAGGAGGACAAAGAGAGAGAGAGAGAGGAGTCGGACGTGGAAGAGACATCGCCTGTGATGTTGACGAGGTCTTGTGGTCAGATCCCCACCACACACACACACACACACACACACACACACACACAAAACAAGTATATGTTTTTTTTTTTCAATAGCAATTTACAGTATCTAGTAATAGTTTTTTTTTTTTACTTTTGTTTTGTTGCTAAATTTGATGATTTCTATTTTTCTTTATTTCTGTAAGAATGTTAGTTTTTTGTAAAAACTCTTGTTTGATTACTGCTAAATTCTACTACTAATTCTACTTTTGCGTTTTAGAGAATACTGAGTCTGATAAAATGACAATAAAAATAGAAACATAAAGACTGCAGTGTTTTCTATAAAGCCCATCAGTGTGTTGCTGGTGATATGAAAGAGGAATTCAAATGGTGCTTGTGTGTATGATTTTGTTGCAAGAATTTCATTTTTAGAAAGAAGTGTTAAGTTTTGATAGCAGTGTTTCATGTTGTCATAGATGTGAGTTGTTAATCTCTAAGTGCTACGTCTGATTTTCTTGTGTGTAGAGTTTTGACGTAATGAGCCAAATTCTGCAAAAAGTGTGTAAGCAATAGGCAAAAACTGTAAAAAAACAGAAATTATGAATTATTTAGATTAATATCAAAGGAATTATAATCACAGAAGGGTCAACGTTCAGTCGGGATACTGTTTTGAAACATTTTACATTTTTTTCTCAAATGCTAAAAAATTGAACAAAATACCCAAAATTCAATGAAAGTAGAGATGCAGTCTTTTGTTGTACTTGTGACGCGCGTTGTAAGGAATCATCCATCCATGTTATTTTTGGGCAATCAAAATAAGGTATAAATAAAAAAACAAACATATTTCTGATATAGAAATTTAGAAAACGGGTCAAATTTGACCCCAAGACAACACAAGGGTTAAGCATATAGGTTTAGAACATGATGTTATCTGTTCTGACATACAGTAAAGATCCATTGTGTTGATTGTGTAGCCTACACAGAAGGATGTTGTGCTAACTGTGTTAAGAGTTTAGGAAAGTTGTTAAAAGTATTGAACAAATTGTCGTAGCAATCATAAAAAACTGTAATGAAAAATGGCAAAAGATATAGCCTTTGGAAGCATATTGGAGCATTTCTGATTCATTTTGTGAGTTATACTGAGCTAGCACAAACCATGCAATAAAGAAGAGTCCTTTTTGTTGTAGTGGAATCTTGGTTCATGCTAATTAAAAACATAAAAGACAATAGTTATTATACAGTGTAATGCTGCCTGTTGTTAGTGTTCCTGTAGGTCATCGAGTAATAATAAGTGACACAGTAGCCTCTTTCCGACCAAGTAGTTACAGGAACATAGTTCTAGGAACAGTCCACTTCTAAACAGTTCTACTAACTACTCTCCCCCAAAACCGGTTTTGCCATTTGCATTCCCACTGGCCAAGTGGTCATAGGAACTAGTAGGAGGGGTAAGGGTCTTTATAACGTCGTCACTTGACTTTAGCGCCACATACAACACAACAATTTGTCTTATGAGTTAGCATACGTAGGCGAATTGCAACAGACAGTGAAGAATATGTACTGTTTGTGTTTCAGACGTTGCTAGGTCACTAAAGCCCGAGACACACCAAGCCGATAATCGGCCGTCGGTGACTCGAGTCTGTTCGGTGTGTTCCGTGCTGTCGTCCGTCCGAGGGGCCGTCGGCCTTCATTTTGGCCGATTTGACATGTATAATCAGCGGGGCGGGCACTGCCGGCAGTCAGACTCAATGGCCCATCTGATTGGTAGAGTGCTAACTCGGAAACGGGGAGCGGAATGAGCATGACGCGTGAGCATGATGCGTGAGCGTGATGCGTGAGCGTGACGCGTGAGCGTGACGCGTGACGCTTGAGCGTGACGCGTTCGTCCAATCAGCTGCCGGTTTTAATTTTTGGGCGACAATACAGATTAGCGCCGCCTGCTGTTATGGTATTACGGCTCGTCGTGTGTTCTGAGGAACTTTTTTGACCAACTCGGGGAGACTGATCAGTCCAACTGCCTTTTCTGCCGAGGGTCGGCCGTCTGGTTGGTGTGTCACGACCTTAAGGGTTCCTATGTGGAAAAGAGAAAAGACCCTGCCCTGAAGTAGGAGCTGAAAGAGTTACAGGTCAGAGGAACTTAAAAATCCCCAAATTGGTCCAGTCGGAACACAAGAAAAAAAGGGTTCTAGGAACGTTATGTTCTAGGAACTGCAAAAATCCCTCTGGTCGGAAAGGGACAAGTGTTGCTGTTGGGAGACAAATGACAAAAGAGTTGATTCTGAGATGTGTAGTAAGTGTTTTGGTTGCATTGGAGCATTTTGGATATGAGGTGAAAGGGTTGTGCTGAGCTGAATGTCAGTGAAGAGAAATGTGTATTGCCAATGGTAAAGAACTCTAAGTGTTCTCCGTTATTAAGTCTTGTAGGGTTTGTTGATGACCTTGTCAATCCATCGCAGGAACCTGCTAACACGCGTGTACACCCCAGGGAATGCGGGGTTACCGCATCCATGACCCCAGGAGATGACTCCCGTCAGCACCCAACGGCCCCCCTCCCCCTGGCAAACCAGTGGACCCCCACTGTCACCCTGGCAACTGTCCACACGGTGGCGCTCCGACAGGCTCCCGGCACACAGCATGCGGCTGGTGAAGCGATCACTGTATCGCTTCTTACACTTCCAGGCTGGAAGCAGGGGGACCCAGGCCTGGAGCAGAGTCCGGGAGTACTCTGAGTCTGAAAAAAAATAAAGTCTCATTTAAACAAGAGTATAGTAATATGAAATTATTGAGTAGAATATATCTAACATAAATACAAATAATGGCTTTACAATAAGGTACACAAAAATGTAGGTAGTTACTGAGTAACGAATGAGGAACGAATGATAAGTGATTGGTTAGTTAATGTAGCCTGACAAGCTAGACCCACATCCAGATGTTGGGTCTGGGAACTCACCATTGGCAGGGCTCAATCCGAGGGGCGGGATAAATGGTTGTCTTTCAAATTCCCTCTGCACGCAATAGGATAGCGCTACAACCAACCAGAGCAACAAAGAAGGTAGCGGAGCTAGTTGATAGATTAAACTTTTGCCGTATCTGGTCGGTCGAACACATCTTCCTTTTTTAAGAATGATTTCAGTGCCGTTCTTTATTCTTTTCTCAAAGAAAAGCTTAACTCCAAGTCTTCCAGAAGACTGCTGTTCCCAGCAGCAGCAACCATAAGCCCGCCTACTGATCCACTGACTGGATACACGATGTGATTGGCCTGACCAGAGTTTGGTTTTTCCAGCTCGCAAGCCAACGGAGAGTGCCTAGACCCCCCTGGCTGCAAATTACATTTGCTGCTGCTAGGGTGCGTTTAGATTTCTAGGCTATAGTTAATGAGTAGTTACAGGTAAACAGGCTGGTAGTTACTGTATTAATGAATGAGGAATGAATGGTTAGTAGTAGTTACTGATTAACTGTGATTCAGCCCTAATGCTTAGTTACTGTATGCTATGCCAATGCTTCACAAATGGTAGTCAATCCTTAACTAATCATTCATTAAAGGACAATTCCGGCGCAAAATGAACCTAGGGGTTAATAACACGTGTACCGAGTCGACCGTTCTCTGGGATATGTTTTCATGCTAATCGAATGTGACCAGTTTTAGCGCAAACCGCTAATTAGCTTATAAAGATAGTCATCGGGGCATGCAAAAGTAAAAAGAAATCACTATTTCTATACCACTAACAAGGCTCAAAATATCACCACACTTCCACAGTAGCATAATGACGGTCCCTACATGTAAACTGAAGCATTGAGAACTTTGTAAGTGTACAGACAGTTTATTAAAAAGATAGTTTAATGAACGGCACTGTCTTTATAAACTTTCGTTGTTATTTTTTATTTTTTTTTAAGATTATTTTTTGGGCATTTATTCGATAGGACAGCTTAGACATGAAAGGGGAGAGAGAGGGGGAATGACATGCAGCAAAGGGCCGCAGGTCGGAACCGACTCTGTGGTCGCTGCGGCGAGGACTGAGCCTCTGTACATGGGCGCATGCTCTACCAGGTGAGCTACCCAGGCACCCTTAGTAGTTATTAATATATAAATAAAATGTCTAGGTGAAAGGGTTGCGAAGACCTGCTGTATCTCTGTGCAGGACTTACAGAAATGAAGCTGTTATCTCTTCATCTGACTCTGGGCTTGACAACAAACTGTATACCAAAATGATGTAATGCTCCTTTAAGTCGTTGCCTGGTTGTTGTCAACGAGCCATCATGTTTGATTTAGATACTAATGGTAAAATATTTCTTACACATTAAGATTAAATCCTAATGTAATGTAATGTGATTTCATTTAAACAGGGACAATGCACGATTAAACGTTAACCTTGTTAAAGAACAAGGAGAGATGCTTTGCACAATTGCTATTTTTTCCGCTCACTGGGCAGCTAGGTAAAATAATAAATATGCAATGCAAGTGAAGTACAACCATCAGAATATACAATTTTACAAACACACTACACAGCTATGTGATCAAAATCCTAACCCCTCCCGTTAAAGGCTGTTTTATGCTTCTGCGTCAACAACTCCACGCCGTAGCTACGCCGTCGCTCTTATGGCGTCGTGACCCTTCAGAGTTCTGCGTCGGGGTTGCTTTGCATAACACTAGGGGGTGATAAGTCTGAGGATATTTGCGAGGTCTGCCAGCCAGTTTATGTTATGTTAGCAAGCAAACTTTGGCACAACTGTCCACAAAGTACTGCTTGCTGGCGAAGTGCTAATTTCAAAACGTTACTGACATATAGACACTTTACAAACGGATAACCCCGTCATTGTAACCAAAATATGTCTGAGTTTATTTGCAGAGCTGATGTCAGTGAACTAGCATGTAGCTACTCCCCACAGTGGGCTGCTGGAAACACCGACTATCAACACACAGGACCAGTTGACCAATCACAGTCCTTGAAACACCGACTATCAACACACAGGACAAGTTGACCAATCACAGTCCTTGCGGTCTGCGTTGCCTCGACGCAAAGTTACAAATTTATGGAGGTGCACGTCGAGCTATGGCGGAGGGCTTGGAGGGGGGTTCGCGGCGACGCAGAGGGGTCTGCGGGGGTACACTGTCGATTTGACGCAGAAGCATAAAACAGCCTTTATACACACGCAGGCAGGCACAGACGGACGGAAACACACACACACACGCACACACACACACACACGGACACATACACACACACACACACACACACACACACACACACACACAGACACACACATACACCACACACACACACACACACACACACACACACACACACACACACACACACACACACACACACACACACACACCGATGGAGAATTAAGTTCTACAATGTGATTCCGTAGAGGCCATGCGATGGTCCAGGCAGTGACGTTACCTGTGATGCCCCAGCCGGTGATCACGCAGGCAGCAGGCCTCTTCTCCCACTTGCTGCCTGGCTCTGGCAGACACACGGCACCAGTGTGAGGGTTGAATGCCACACAGTTGCCCTCTGTGCCTTTGAGCCGCAGCAGGGCGATGTCGTACTCCCAGCCCTGGCTGCGGTACTTCCTGTGGATAACAATGCGTTCCGGTGACAAGGTGCGTTCAAAGTCATCCTGCTCCTCAGTATGGTAGTCACCCAGGCGCAACACGTAGCGGGTCGGGTCTCTGCCAAATCTGGAGACGCAAAGCAAATTTGGAAATGATAGTTTTGATAAATACCCATTATTTAGTATGTAACCCATTATATTAGATGGCATGCATAACTCACAAAGTAATGTTACAACAAATCAGGAGGGATTTCATGTTGACAAATAGACACCCATGGTGAAGACTATTTAATGTAACAGAAACAATAAAATATGATAAAAATTCTAAACACTGCCAAGAGGTGAATACAAGTGAATGGATTCCTAATTACTTTTACATTTAAGTGACTCAAATTACTTTTCATTTTTGTTTAAAAAATAACATGTACAGGGTAAGCAATGCAACTAAAGAAGTTTTACAGTTTACAAGTGACCAGATTCACAAATCCTGTCAAAATGTGTGTCCATTTTGGTGACATTATTACATTATGCGGTAACAATCAAAAACATGAATGTTGGATACAAAATTTCCACATTTACAGATTTCATTAATGCACAGCTGGACAGGACTATGTGAGACTATCAACGAGAGGGAGCCATGATAACTGGTGACCGTTAGAGGGAGCTGTCTCCTACCTCTTGAAGCAGTGGGCGGCCGTCACAACCCAGCAGGGGCTGATGAGTGATGCTCCACACAGAGGATGGTTTCCTTTAGACTGAGACCTGAGCCACAGAGACACCTGCCAGGGCCACTCGCCTCTGAAATCACACACACACACACACACACACACACAACAATGTCACTGCTGCTGCTTAGTGTAACTAGGGTTACTTAGATCCTTTTTTTTGTGACCTTTTTTTGATAGAACAGCTTAAACATGAAAGGGGTGGGAGAGAGGGGGAATGACATGTAGCAAAGGACCACAGGTTGGAATTGAACCTGCAGCCGCTGCAACAAGGACTGAGCCTCTGTACATGGGGCGCATGCTCTACTAGGTGAGCTACCCAGGCGCCCTATCTTTAAAGCGTTTTAACCTCCCCTGCACAATCTTTTACCTTGTATCAAGCCTTATTGTTGTTTATTTTTCAATAATGTGTGAATAAACTAAACTAATTACACCTGTGTTGGTGTTCCATTGATGTACAGGCTTAAAGAGACCTTGAATCAAGCTCTGACATTTGTAAGTGCGTATAAATCTAGATATCTTCCAGTGGAGAGTGTTGCGTGCGTATACTAACCTCAGTGACTTATCCCCTCCTATAATCCTGCGTCGACGACGCTGGTTATTGAGTCTTTGGCCACAGGTCTGCATTGCCAGGGCAGCGTCTCCCAAAGGATCCAGGGTGTAGTCACAGATGACGCCTGCATCCTCACTGTGGCGACAGTCATGGCTATCCTGACCCACAGCTGGACACTGGCCTAAGGACATCTCAGTGCCTGAGCATCGAACGTTGTCCAGATGGATGGGACCTTGACCCTCACCAAAGTACGCCATGGACCGAGCTTTAGCCACACCGCTGGGAGATCAACACACAAAGACACACAGCATCATTATTGATTGTTGTATGTTATTTCTAGCATGCCTAAAAATATCCAAATCACACGACAGATTTCCATGAAACTTTCTAAGCACATTCATGCTCCCAAGATGATGAACCCGTTCCCTTTTGGACACTGCATGAGCTTTTGTCTAGCTTCCTTAGCCAAGTACATCAGAGGTGTAATCATACTAACGTGAATCCCAGCTGTCTGCAAACTACAGCCGCATTGACATCATTCCAGCCATCATCACACACACTTCCCCACTGGCCGTTAATGAAGACCTCCACTCTACCCTCCTTCCTGCTCTCTCCAGCAACCAAACGCACCAGAGGGCCTGCAAAGAAACATTACAGAGAAAACGTGCCTTGATTAAAGTTATTCATGCCCTGAGGTTTTCAGATTTACCTTTTACCCCTTTACAAGGGTAATACACACAAATCTCAGAAGCAGAAAAAGTAACTGCATTCCCTTAATAGTAGGGTTGGGTATTGATTGGATATTTTCCGATACTGGTGCTAAAACGATAATACTTTTTCTTTTTTTTAAAGGAGCACAAAACGACAGTTGGCGACATTCAAGAACAGCTTGTTTATTGCTACATGGTCAAAATTAAATGATTTATTAAAAATGTGATAACAATAACTTATTTTACCAGTAAATAGCTGGTAAACGACAAAAACAACCACTAGATGGGAAAAGGGTACTTTACAATAACTTTGAATGCACCGCGAGGCTGGCGAGGCGAGTTTCAAGTGAACGCACCGTCTGTGTTGTTTTTCCGACAACAGCTGCTGCAGACTGTTGTACGGCCTGGTGTTGGGAGTCCTCTACAGTGAAATACAGCCACACTTTACACCGTTTAGCTGTCAGCATTTTAACCGCGTTTAATCCAGCTGCTAGCTAACGGTAGGCTAACGTTACCTGTGTAACATGTAGTGTTAACTAGCGTCACGTGCAGCGATGTTTCTGTTGCCTCTAACGTGCGTTTCGGAGCATCAGAGAGCAGCGCAGATATTTAAGTGGCACTGCGTTGCTATTCAGCCCGGTAGATACCAGTCGTTAAGGCACCGGTGCAGTATTAGCACCGGGTCTCGTTACCCAGCCCTACTCAATAGCCACCAATGTGTGTACTTACCAATAGAAGGCAAAAGGCCGAGTATCTCATTGGTATCACCTCCCCTCTCACAGCGGACACCTACATCCTCACTGTGGGAGCAGTCATGTTGGCCCCACACAGAGTGGGTGCAGGTCAGTAAATTGGCCTCTGTTCCCCGACACTGCACCTCGTCCAGCAGGATCAGGCCGCGACCTTCTTCATACACCCCGTCAGGAGCCACCGCTGCTCGGCCTCTGCAGACAAGGCACAACAACAGCACATCTATCTGTCTATGGACACTCATTTTAATGGTGTGAAGAACAACATCATCAAAACTCTGGTTAATGTGAGAAACACTTCTATGCAAATAACTATTTTTGCCAAATCTTTATTTAGGTTGCAGAAATGACCGGTGTGTGAAAACAGAAATAGTATAATTTTCGTTTGATTCAATTGGTACTGCTTTTCTCCAGAATTTGAAGGATTTCAAGGCCTCGGGCATACTGGTGATTTGTGTTTTAGTTGAAATTATGTAATAAGTTAGTTTTGTTCATTTTCATTCAGTAACCCTTTGTGCTTGCTTGAGGGTTTACATGGTATCACAAGGAATGCCTTGAGATCTCACAGAATAAGTTGGAGGGGGGCACCTGGACTACGTTATTGGCCCTTTTTACACCAATGACCAGGGTCAGACCTGAGTTATCTGACAAGTGTTCAACTCTTCTTTTGTCAATTCAAACCAAACCGAGTCAGGTTGATCCCTGGTCATGACAATTCATATATACGACCTGGATCACAACGGGGAGCGATGCATTTTAATTACCCCACGTTGCTGGAAACGGGCGAGGCAGTTTACACGTCATATTCAGTGAACAGCTAACGTCACATACTCCAGTCCAGCTGTACACTACCAGAACTAGTGTTTTGTACTTTAATTCAGTACTGTCTGATTGTTTCACAGCGGTTAAGTTCTAATGCACCAATAAATAACCATCAAACACTCAACAGATGATTTTGTGGAGACACTGCAAGTTTAATTCTCCTCCTATGCATTTCATTCATTGCAGCTGCAGCAGTAAACAAGGAAGCAGACTACTCTAGTATCAATTTATTACTATTTTAAGACGAGGGGAGAACATTTCTCTTTGTTTGATAACATTAAAAGTAAAGTTAGGCTTTCCTGTTGGCTTCTCGACAGAAATTGAGATTTGAGGGAGCCAGTGGCCACACTAAACTACCGGCTGTAGACCGGTGTGTTGTGCGAGCGAGAGAGCGTGACTGTGACAGAGAACTTAACATTCTTTTCTGATTGTTTTACAGCAGTTTTGTGTCATGACTGTGTGCTCCCATATCCAACCAATGGCATGATTTGCCCTGCCCAGGCTGTTGAGTGACCCTGGTGGTTTGCAACCCACCAAGCCGAGTCGGTCAACGCAGGTTGACCTTTTAAGCACAAAGTCAACCCTGGTTGCAATGGTTGGGGTTAGGCACTGACCTCGAGTGGTTAAGGTTAGGATAGCCGATTGGTCAGGGGATAGGACCTGTACAAATGAGGTTACGTTACCTTGCCTAAGCATGGACGCCTGGCCAATAGTTGCTATTGAAGGGCGGGTCTTGGCATGGCCATAGTGGGAAAAAAAATATCGCACCCTGGTTCAACCCTGGTTGAGCCCTCAGTGCGAAGGGGTTTTAGCCTGTTGCTACCACCTCCGGAACCCAGATACGAGGCAGAAAAATAGATGGCTAGATTGATAAGGCTTAGTACAAATATGTTGTTCAACGTTTGTGGGGTTTAAAAAAAAAAGACTTCCATTTTGCTTTATCAGGGAAAAGAAACCAATAGTTCTTGGTAAGAATGGTCATCTACAGACATGGTTGTTCATCCCTACTTTAGATTGATTTAAAAACATAGGGAAGTACACAATCTCCTAAGGCAGCGAGGTGTTTCGTAGTGACACAGATGTAGTGATGCACTGACCTGAAGCCCAGCTGCCTACACACTACCTGGGCGTTGAGCTCAGTCCAGTTGTCATCACACACAGTGCCCCATTCTCCCTGGTGGTAAATCTCCACGCGTCCCTCCAAGTGACTGTCTGCACCCGCCAGACGAACTGCACCGTCTGCTGCCACACAGGAAAACACTAATGCTTTATTAGATCCCATACTCAGGGCAGTGCTTGGCAAATCTCATCTGTTTTAGTGTTGCTGTTAATGGTCTCTTTTAGCTCGGTTAAGATCATAATATGTCTGGGAGAATTCTCAATCTTTAAAGTCATTGGATATGTAGAAGTCGTCAGTCAAATGCAAATGAACTTGCTGTAGATTCTTAAAAATGTTTCACCACCACTCCCAGGCAATTCACCTATGTAGGGTTGTTAACATACAGCAAGGAATACACAGGCCCTTACACTAGAGCCACAAAACACCCACTGAACAAGTGCATGGCCCCAACATGGGAGGTCCAACTCCTTGGGTCAAGAGGCAGCAGTCTACCTACATGTAAAGGACATCTTTGATGACAACAACGTACACATTTTGGACAGAGAAGACAACGGACAAAACAACAAGCCCAACAAGACCAACAAGACTAAGAGTTTACAGCCATGCTAGTGGCTCTGTGAGGCTATACTTAGGCACTTACGCAGTTCTTTGGGATAAATGTTAATGCTAGCATGGCAACAAAATTCTAACAAAGGGATGTATGGCAGGTATATTTACCCTGTTCAACTTAGTTTAACATGTTAATATGCTCACATGTGTTAATTAGCAATACACACATAACAGCTGAGGCTGATGGTAATGTCATTAGTTTTGCAAATATTTGGTTCTAGTATTGGACAAAATTTGACCTAATGGAAGATGATGGCATCAGAGGAAATGTTAAAGGTTCACCAAAGTTATTACAATTCATTCTGCAGGGAACATAAAAGTCTGTAGCAAATTTCATGGCAATCCATTCAAGAATTGTCATTCAAAATCAAAAATGTAAACCTTGTGGTTGTGCTAGAGGGAAGTTAAGTGATGTACCAAGTCTGCAGGATACATTCACTGGGGTACATAAATGTCTGTACAAAAAGTCATGACAATCCATCTAATAGTTGTTGAGATATTTCTGTCTCAGATATTTCAAAATGGTAGACCAACCAAACAAGTGACCGACTGACAGACATTTGAATGGAACCTCTAAATAACATCCTGGGGCCGCCCAGAAATCAAGACTCAAAAGTCAATCAGCAGTGCAACCTGGGGAAGTTGAGAAAGGTTCAACCACTGACTGTAAAAAAAATGGAAGAAGCTTTCGGGTATGAAAAGTGAATGCAAAAGTGCCTTAAACCTGCCTTAAATTGTGCATGTTTTGGTTTCTTTGTTATTTTTGTTAAAGAACTTGAAACAGATTGGAGGAAAACCGATCATCACTTTTCCGACTCTCTACACTTCCTTTGGTCACATCCTACGCACCTGCCTGACAAAAGAGGTGTGCAAAAAGCTTTCCTACGTTGCACCGATTCTCTACACAAAAACTTTAACAAACTACCGGGACTTAAATGAGAAAAATGTGAAAAGAAACACATCCCTTTTTAAATTAACTACTTTGTTGTGCTTCAATGTCCTCTTTTGTTACTTCTCCAAGCATACCCCTTCTAAACAGATTTCTGCAGTTCAAACAACTCGGAATTGTAGTTGAGAACGTCAGTTAATAACGTCCCACGTATTAAAAAAAAATTCCGGGTTTAAATCGGGCTCGGGCTCATAATTACAGTTAATGTGTCGGGCCGGGTTTGAGTTTTTGGGCCCGATCTAAGCTCTACCTGACAGCCATGTCACCTAACGAACCCACATGTGAGCTCAGTGACTCCCACAGCCATTTTCCACTGGACAGTCCAAATGCCTTCCCACTTCCACAGGATTGATTACAGTGTTGTGTAATATCAATATGTGAGTTAGTGTGTTTCCTTCCTTGGCTCTGACCTGTGTATGGGTTGCAGGACACCCCTGCTTCTTTCATTTGGTCACAGTTGTGTTGGTCCCAGATGTCATGAGGACACTCCTCCAGAGAGAGTTCATTGCCTGAACACTCAACCCCATCCAGGAAGATGGGACCCGCACTCTGGCCAGGGTGGGCCCTTGTCCACGCCTTGGCCACGCCCCTGTTAGTCAGGACAAAAAAAACACCACATTTATGTTTACTGTAGCACAGAGGTTCTTAACCTTTTTGAGTCGCGACCCCCCAGAACAATGAAGTTGGTGTTCGCGACCCCCCACCCCCGTAAACAACGAGAGAGAGCTGCAAACCGCTGTAAACAGCTGTTTCTACACACCTCCCCCTGCAGATTTCAACGAATTTTTGTGAATGCTCTGATTAGTACATGTAAAAACAATGCTTTGCTTTAATGACAGTTTAGTTTTAGTTTTAGCTGCTAGCACCTAGCCTTGTCCAATGTGCTCCAGGCTCTGTGGATTTATTTATTTATTTTTTTAATTGTTGGGCATTTCTGCCTTTATTGGATAGGAAAGCTGAGACATTAAAAGGGAGAGAGAGGGGGAAGACACGCAGGAAAACCATCACAGGTCGGATTCGAACGCTGGACCTTCTGCATCGAGGAATAAACCTCTGCATATGTGCACCCACTCTACCAACTGAGCTAACCGGCCACGGCTCTGAGGATTTTTGATGTGTTTGTGATTTGTTCTCTCCCCCGACCCACCTTCAGACCCCTTTCTGTGTTCCAGGACCTACTGATTTACAAATTTACAAAGCTCTGAATATACCACATGAACTATACCAAACTCAAAAAACCATTCCCCAGTCTAGAATATGTTATTTCATTTTTTTTTCTCCCCAACTATCTGGCGACCCCCAGAAATTTTCTTCAAGACATTTGAGAACCACTGCTGTAGCATATAGTCAATTACAAAATAAAGTATGTCTTATATTAATACTATGAGGATGAATGCTATCATGTGGGGCTATGTGCACTTCATATGTAGTCTACAATACTATATTTAATACTGTATGTTGTTGCACCTGGTGTTTTGACTCAGTCAGCATTGTGGGATGCATATTTACAGTATGTTAGGATGCCAAATAGGGCATGAAATTGGCACCCGCCCACCTGCCAAACTTTTGTGATTGGCGGGTGAAACTGTCAATCTACCTGCCACGTTGGCGGGTAGCCATTGAGAATTGAGTGATTCAGACACCTATCGGTAAGCAGGGTACGCGGTTGCTTACGGGCCTGGTCCAATCAGGGGCCCGCATCACTGGAAGACATTGATTGACAGCCGGGGCCCCCTATCGCATTTTCAATACTCACACAATCCCAGCAGTCCTACGTGCAGCCACTGACCAAGCGGGAGTGAGAACGGGTAAAGTTAATTTCCTAGTTTCTGATATGAAGACGAGACGTGTGTGTGACTCGAACATCTAACATTTACCAACAAAACGTACAGCGAAAGACCGTCAAAACATTTCAGACCGTCCTGCCAACCTGTATACATTTTAACATCAATGTACGCTGTCACTGAAGCTGCTGCTGTTTCAATACTGTCGGCTCTCTGCAGCGGGCAGGGCTGCTCCGTTTCCCCCGCGACTGACACGCACACACAATCACACACAAACACACACACACACACACACAATCACACGCAAACACACGCACAGACACACACACAATCACACACAAACGCACATGGTGGATGCAGGAAAAAACGCAGATGAGACCTACAGGATGACCTAAATTGAGGACAGCTACTCTCGTTATTGTAAGTGTAATGATAAGTTAAAGTCCAATCATAGACTGTATATAGTCTATGAGTCCAATAAGTACTTTATTAAACCGTATGAATGTGTGTCCCAGGCCAGGATAGGAAATTAACTAACAATGTAAAGATCAACAAGCCACTGACAATGACAGATATGTTCATATTTGATTCATTCAATACATTCTAATTTTGTGTCTTAAATCCACCAGCCTTTTTCATATTTTACCAACATTTGCAGCATCCTGAGCCTTTTTGGTAAGGTTCCTAGGAAATCTCAGCCCCGAGTAATGAATTAATAGTAATAAGTATTATTCTCCCCAAAACAAGTTTCCTTTTTATTCCTTTTTTTATTTTTAAGAACTATACAAAAAAAATTATTGTGTTATGGTGCACATTCACCAGTGTTTTGTTGTTGTTGTGGTGGCGTAGGCTACTCCTGATTTTGTCAGTCATCTCATCTCTTATATGCAGTGGCGTAACGAGCCAACACCGGGCCCCTATGCAGGATTATCAAGGCGGGCCCCCCTACTACAGCACGTGATGACGGCGCAATGTCCACGAGTAGGCTACCATCAATAGGACAGGATAGGATCATAGAGACACAGCAATTCCTGTTTTTCACCTTTATGACACAAAAAAAAAAAACTGGCTGGTAAAAAGTCCCTGTGGCAGGTGGATTTAAAAATCCACCTGCCACAGTGGCTGGTGGTCAAAAAAGTTAACTTCATACCCTGATGCCAAATATACAGTAAATCTAATCTTATTACGTTGACACTACAACAAACTCTTAAAGTGCTCATATTATACTCATTTTCAGGTTCATAATTGTATTTAGAGGTTGTACCAGAATAGGTTTACATGGTTTAATTTTCAAAAAACACCATATTTTTGTTGTACTGCACATTGCTGCAGCTCCTCTTTTCACCCTGTGTGTTGAGCTCTCTGTTTTAGCTACAGAGTGAGACCTCTCACTTCTGTTCCATCTTTGTTGGGAGTCGCACATGCGCAGTAAGTACTGCTAGCTTGTCAGTTGCAGAGCATGAGGGAGTGCCATGCTAGCAGCTAGGAGAGCATTATCCCGGAAGTAAAGGCTGGACTACAATAGAGCTGTTTGGAGCAGTTTGTGTTGGAGATGGTAAGTCCCTTTGTGGTGGACTTTGGACTTTTTCACTTTGTAAACCTATAACATGCACAAAAACAGTCCTTACTAAATTTGTACCACTCAGTGGCTGGTTACGTTAAGGAGTTAACCTTGAACGACTCATGAAGAAAGTGGTCAGTATGATTGATTCAGAGATATTTATGAACTAATCATTACCTAATGATTATTAATATAGTATCTCCTGGTTTGTTCTCTAGGCACTCCTACTACGTAGTCCTCGAACCAGTTATCCAGGAATTACTCATTCATGATTAATTAGTCTCGCTTTGCCAGACCTTCCTCCACAACGCTGCGGAGGAAGGTCTGGCTAGTCCACACAGCATTCTGGGATGGGAGAAAAACGTGCTCTGGTTTATTGGCATTTCTTTTAACCAATCACAATCGTCTTGGGCGGAGCTCCGGATGGAGCCAAAGTGCCTCTGCTAAATAGCCTCTGGAAGGAACTTGTTTTGGTGGAACATGTGTACGTTCAAAAGTAGTTTTAGTCGTGCAACAGAAAACTCAGATTGGACAGATAGTCTAGCTAGCTGTCTGGATTTACCTTGCAGAGATCTGAGGAGCAGTTAACCATAGTCCGGCCAAAAAGAGTGAAATCTGGCAAAAATTTCGGTGGCAACGGAACAATCCCGGAAGTAGAACGTCGTAGATATAGACTAGGATATTCCTGATTCATTCCTCACTTGTTCCGTAGTAACTACTGACATTTTTGTGTACCGCTTGTTGTAAAGTGTTACCATTTATTCTATTCATCTTTTGTACACTGCTCTCAGAGTAGTTTTGCCACAATATATTGATATTGATACATGAAGTTATTCATCGGCACTTGTGTTGGTAGGCAGGTAGACTGTCTACACTTTTAAAGCTATAGTGCGTAGTTTGTGTCGCCCCCATGAGGAATTCTAAGTAATGACAACAAAACTGTCGGCGTGTCCACATGATACAAGCCTTTCGTCATCGCCCCCCCCCTCATCCATGCAGTTGCTAGTAGCCAAGGAGGACACAGAGGATTAAAAAAACATGATGGACTCTTCAGAAGAGGTCATTATCTTCACTCGAGTTTCTGCGTGGGAAAGTCACCAGACGCCACAATCTTCTGAACATAGTCATACTGAGAAATCCAGAGAGAGTTGTGTGGCGCTGATAGTCTTAATTAGCTTTGCAGCAACTCATTTGGCAAAGGCTTGAATGTAACGGACGTTCATTAATATAAAAATGTTACGCACCAAAGCTTTAAACTGAAAGGGATTTCCCTCAGAAGACATGCCAATAGTTTGCTCTTGACATTATTGGTGTAGCAGTAGCATAGCAGTTGTGTCTTACCCCAGGCCCAACTGTCGGCACACCACCTCAGCATCAGTGTCATCCCACCGGTCATTGCAGATTGTTCCCCATTTACCATCACGGTACAACTCGACGCGCCCCTCAAAGTCCTCCAGGCCTCCCACCAGCCTCAAAGGGATGCCAGTGCCTGAGAAACAAAAGGTAAAACTTAAACCAATAATACACATATTATTTTTGGATAGGTTGAATTTTCTAAAAAAGGTTATTTGATTTGGGAGAAATGTGAAATCGGCAAATTTCTGTTGTCCTATTCAGCCGTAACGTTTGAAGATATATAGTTGTACAGGAGTGGAGGTCCGACCTATCTGACATCTCTCCTGTGCTTATTTTCTGTCCTGTTTTGTTTGCTAACGTCTTTGATAAACCAAATCTAGCGTTAGGAAGAGCAACATCTCTCCGCCAGTCAGACTGACTGCTAGTTTGGGTGGTGTCATTTTCTTTAGTCTTTGGCCCAACAGGTAAATTAGCTCTCCAAGCTAACGTTAGTCAAAGTGTTGACACAGGAAAGCATCAAACATGCATTTTAGATGAAGGAGATGAGAGTAGGCTATATCCCAGCCCAGTCTCATGGCAGTTCGTGAAATGGTCACGTTATTGAATCTATTGATTTGTGTACTGAACACGTTAATGTCGTTATTTTCGCGTGGTGAGCACAAATTTTTAAGTAAAGTATTTCAATGGGAAGCATATTTCGTGATCACAGAACGATTACGGTAGCGAGTAGTATTGATAAGGCGAAAATCCGCGTAGGGTGGTTGGTTGGGGTGGTGGATGGGTCAAACAACACAGGACTTTCACCCCGGAGACTGGAGATCGCATCCTGCGTGTTGCAGTTCCTTTCCGCGTTATTCTCTTCCTAATGTGGTATATTGAAATTCTATAACTTTCTATACACTTTGACTTAAAAGTTGGTATAAGGAGGATGCATGAACTTTACTCTACATTCACTGAGAACATCTGGAAATTGTTAACATGAGTAGAGGTCCCCCAAGACAGAAGAGACCTTTGTTGGAGTTGTGCCAGATAACAGGCATTGACTAACCACAACCGTCCCGTTGTTGTCGGCATCTCCTGCGTGTGATGGTTACTTTCCCCGTTCTTCTTTTCCTAACCACAACCTTTCCCCGTTCTTCTTTTCTTAACCACAACCGTCCCATTGTTGTGGCCGACGTGTGGCGTTTCATGTCCCCATTGCGGCGTGCCACAGAGACCGCGGATCGTGTCCCTGCGCCCAGGGATCGCGAACCGCGTGTGGCGGTCCGTCCTGTTGTTTTCGCCGGTGTGTGGCATTTCATTTCCCCGTTGTGGCGTTTCATTTCCCCGTTGTTGCGTCCCCCAGAGCAGCCCAGTGTCATGGCAGTTCGTGAAATGGTCACGTTCGAAAATCGTGACCTGTACACAAAATAAACGAGAAAATAGTGACCTGTACACAAATCAATTAATCAAAATAACGTGACCATTTCAAGGAACAGGCATGAGACCGGGTTGCATATCCAGTTGTTCCTCTTCCCAGTTTGCTTAGCATGGTTAAATTGTATGCAGGGACGCAGGAGCAGGGGTGTAGTGCAACAGGTGTTGTGCCAAAAAGTGATTGACTGCCATTAACTGATTGCTGTGCGCGGGAGCGCGTGCAGCATGTTAAGGCTGTATCGCCCAGTTTCTATATGTCTACAGCTGTATTTCTCTGGATCAAACAACCATAACATGCAACTACACTTTCTGTCCGTGGTAATAGCAAAGGTATGTGTTTGTGAAACTTTAACCTTTCTTGTGACAGAATAATTACTTCTTACTTACTACACTATTATGACCACATAAGTGTTTGCTGTTTAAAGTGTAACCAGGGAAAGAGGCAAAGCGCAGCACAGGAACGTTCTGGAATTGGTTGCGGCCATGGTTGCACCTTGAAAGGTTAGCGCCAACTAGGTCAAAGTTGAAATAATTTCAACTTTGAGCGCAGCGCAAAGCGGCAATTCCGAGCGGTGTGTGATGCCAGGTGTAGCGCAGCGCCAGCACTGCTCACTCCATAGGAAATCAATGGAATGGCCCGCGCAGAGTGGTTTTACTAATGTGTAGGCGGCTTTAGCCTAAAATAGTATATATATATATATATATATATATATATATATACATACAGTGGCACTCATAAGTTTATGAACCCATGCTAAAGTTGACTAAAAAAATAATCTTTTGGAAATTGATCTTAATGCCTTAATTAAAAAAATTAGGAGAAATCCAAACTTTAAGGACACCAATTTTCTTTGTGAATGAATAATGTATCGTGAATAAATAAATGTTCTTCCTTCAAATACAGGGGACATAAGTAAGTCCACCCCTATGTTAAATTCCCATAGAGGCAGGCAGATTTTTATTTTTAAAGGCCAGTTATTTCATGGATCCAGGATACTATGCATCATGATAAAGAGATGATAGAGAGATGATTTTAATGGAAAGTACCCCATGCCAATCTATAAGTATGGTGAAGGGTATGTGATGATGTGGGGCTATTTTAATTACATAGGCCAAGGGAACTTTATCAGTTTTTCTGTCTGAAAACGATTTGATTTCCTCCAAGTATATTTGACAGATCATAGCTCACTCATTTTTACCAGTTGAAATACCTTTAAATAGCCAATATAACCCATACCATATAGTTTTTGACTTGCCAAAATGTGATGATGCCTCTCCTTATTGACTGAAAAGTTTTTTTCTGGCTCAAAATGATTTTGAGGGTTATATTAACAAAATCATAATTCAGCAGAGGTAAGGATATGTAGACCAGAAAGGGGGAAATCCCCCCCCCACATTTGGTAATATTTATCAGTGATGTATTGATTTATACAATTTAAGGTGACACCTAGTTCTCACCTTCAGGCTCAGCACAAACCACCCCTGCTTCGTTGCCATGGTTACAGTCGCTGGTGACAAACTTCCTGCTCCGGCACTCCAGCAGGGAATTCTCATTACCACGGCAACCCAGACGCTCATAGTGGAAGACGGAACCTGGGCCGAAGTAGGATTGCCGCAGGGCTGTACCGATCTCACTGCATGGACAGCAGATACACAGAGAGACTCTTCTTTTAAACACACATGAATGCTCCTACCCTCACAGCAAACATCCTACAGGGCAATGGAAAAGTCAGGTTAAAAAGACTTTTAAGTATTTAAAAGAATGGCAGTTACTGTGTCTACTCAAACTAAGCCCAATGCAATGTTGATGTGATTTGATTTTCCCAAAAAAGCAGGATAACCAAGCTTTTCTTCAACATGCATCATGTTGTCTTCACTCTTTATCATGAGTAGAGGCCTGTAGCAGAAAACAAGCCGCCCAAGCTGACAATTCCCTGTTCATGAAGTGGTATCTCCGTAGCTCTTAGCTCCGAAACGTAGTTTTAATCTACCCTAATCTACGGCATAGCTAGAATTGCTAAATGTGTTGGTTTCTTAGCAATGCCATGACCTCTCACTAATGTCACTGAGCAGTAATAACAAGGATTTTTAGTTCCATTCTGAATTTGATATAGAGAGTGTATAAAGATATCAAAACAGGCAAATATGGGACAGTTCAGTTTATCTGTGTAAAAGGTACAAGATTGCCCTCTGAAATGTAGTGAGGCAAAAAAACAAACACGTACAGGTCATTCATAGTTACTGCTAACCAAGTTTGAAATGTATAGGCAGTAATTCAAATTAAATCTGCATCTAAATTCAAAAAAGTCTGATTGGTTGTAGCTTTGTCAGCAGCGACTTCATTGATTTCGACTAGTCGTCTCCATGTGTGTGTTAAGACACGTTTGGCTCTGTGAGACTGCCCTCACCCCAGTCCGAGCTGTCTGCATATGACGCTGGCATCACGGTTGGTCCAGTGTGTATCACATACTGCCCCCCACTGGCCATTCAGATACACCTCCAGGCGCCCGCTATTGCCTGATGACCCCCCCACCAATCTGGCTGCACCTGCAAATGACACACAAGTAAACCTGTTACAATACAGTGAAGAAAAAAAAAAAAGTTATTAGTTTGGTAACCTTAATAATGAGTGCATTGGTCATTGGTCTGTCGACTGTCCGTCCGTCCGAAATTCCATCCATCCATCCATCCA
Organism: Sander lucioperca; assembly: GCF_008315115.2. Lineage (NCBI taxonomy): Eukaryota > Metazoa > Chordata > Actinopteri > Perciformes > Percidae > Sander > Sander lucioperca. The sequence goes on along the minus strand of NC_050179.1, from coordinate 28,580,499 downwards.
TCCATCCATCCATCCAAATATCCATCATCCACAAATCCACAAATCCATCCATCCATCTATCCATCCATCCGCAAATCAACATGTCCATTCACAAATCAATCCATCCATCCATCCATCCATCCATCCACCCACAAATCCATCCATCCATCCATCCATCCATCCATCCATCCATCCATCACCTAGGTTCCCCCCTTCAGCTCACCCTGATGGCAGTCGCAGTAGGCCCAGCCGATGGCACCTGAGCTCTGCCTGAAGAAGCACCAGGGGTTGGCCTCTCGGTCTGGGTTTCGGCAGAAGCTGTGGTCCCCCAGACCTCGGCCTGGGTACTGCTGCATGTAGTCTGGGAAGTCTGTCCACTTCAGGCAGGGGGAACCTGAGTCCGTGTGGGAAACTGAGCCATTATAGTAGCCCAGATCTGTAAAGCCTTCTGAACAGGAGAGGGGAGCTGCAGACACAGATCAGGTCATACACATTACATGAAGAACAGCAAAACAATGAGCTTTAAGATATAAGAAAGAATTATTAAAAACACAAGCGAGATCAAATCTAGTAGGCTGCGTAAGTAACTCTTTACAAACAAATTTTCTCTCATTGAAGAATTTTACCACACAAACAGTGGAACCCAACATTGGTGATTTTTTCGTTTTGTCGAACTTCTTGGTTCAGAGCAAGATTTGGATTTGTAGAGGCAATGTGTCATGTGTTTTGTTTGGGGTTTAGGCGGAATAATTAAGTTCTTCTTTTCTTGACATATTTCTTTTCTCATTGTAGATTTCAGCTGTGCATAGTTAGTTGAGTTTTTTGATTTGGCACCAATGGTGGGTCCTTTGCCCCTTCTAGTGTTTAAGTTGGCCTATCATAAGAACTCACTACAGTAAATGTTGTACATACACTTACTTACACTTATACCAGTATAAAAAAACCTCTTAAAGAAACTGCAGTGTAGGCCTGGGCCAATTGGCGATCAGATCGTATACTGACGACTAAAGGAATGATCGGCAATTGTTTTTTCTCTCACGCCAATGTTAAATTAAACTAAAATGTTATTAAAAAAAATCACTATAATCCCTGAGACTGGTTGATCAGCACGGTGACAAGTGCATTTTAAATCTTTAACTAGAGAATGCAATTTCTGATGTATGTGTGTGTGTGTGTGTGTGTGTGTGTGTGTGTGTGTGTGTGTGTGTGTGTGTGTGTGTCCAACTGCACTAACTAGCGGTAGATGCTAGATGACCCTTGCTGGACGTGTGGACGTCAACACCGACATACTGCGCAGGCGTCAACACTTCGGCTTCAACATGATTTAACAGACTGACTGTAATGGAATAGCGAGCACTTTCTATCATGAAAAATTGCCAACAAAAACTACACAGCCGGACATGTTCCAGCAGGAATATGTGATCCGAAATTGGAGAGAAATTACAACAGACTTTACTGCAGTGTTTACTTTACATACTTTTCGTACACTTCACTGTAACTGTCTTATTCTATTTTAGCTTTGTTGATTCTCTATCCCGTCTAATGAATGTTTTTATTTGATTTACCTGATCGTCTGGGATCAACTAAATGCTCAGCTGCTCAAATGATCACTGCTTTTTAACTCGGAGCATTTCTCCGTTAGGTTCTTTATGTTTTTCTACATTAAGATCCTGAGTATTCACATTTCATTAGTGGGATGAGAAGCAGCTTTCGAACTCCTCCTCGGGTTATGGGAACCTGGAGTGATAGTTAAAAACAAGTTCTATGATGCTGGAGTACATGTTCAACATGCCACATCCATCTGGTGGGCAGATGGTGGTTTAACAAGACAATGCTGAAATCCAGGTGGAGAGACCTAATGGCAACCAGAAGCACTGCCAACTGTAAAACTGATCTATAAAACTGCTTCCTGTGCAGACATTATGAGACTAGTTCACACACAGACAAAAACAACCCTGATTTACTCAAAACAGTCTCCTACAGTCAATCACTCAACATTTGCACATGTAGATTCTTGTAGATTCCAACACAGCTGCCAAGCATAAAATACTAAACAGTCAACTCATCCATATTTCAATGGGAGCATCTGACAGGCATGAAGTCAGTGGGCTTTTGTTTCCATTAGTGGTGGAGGCTCATTGCCATAAATCATGAAGCATGAAAATCAGGTAATCTAAAGGGACTTCACTGCTTTAACTGTGACTGTGAGCTATAGGCACAGGATGGATACACAGGCTGCTGCTGCCGGTGGTGGCAGTAAAACAGTAAACCATACTGGTTTATTGTATACAGACATGCTGTGACTGGAGGACATGATGGCTGATGGGACAGGGAGCGCTGGAAAGAACAACGGACAGAAGGAGCATGAAGGCTACAGTATACTGTCGGCTGCAAGCTAGATTAGACTGTCTGCGAGGGTAGATTATTAGTAATTATGGTATGACTTGTAGGATAAGAACAGAAACGGTTTGATCTGAACAGGGGTTGAGAAAAATAAATAATAAATACATATTAATAATTAAACAATCACAAATCATGTGTGTATGTGCATTGATTTGTGTGTGCTTCTGTTTCTTTTGTCAAAGCACTTTGTAAACCATTCTTTTTAAAGGTGCTATACAAATAAAATGTATTATTATATTATTATATTGAGACCACACATTAATAAAGACTTAAACATAACCCTTACCTGCACTCTGCACAATATTCAAGTGCCCAACCTCAGTGACCTGTGGAAGAAATACCACATCATGGAATAAAAGAGTTTGAAATCATGATTGACAAGCAGAATGCAGAGGAGTTATCAAGCAGCAAACACATGGCACTCATTATACTGCAAGACTTTTACACTGTTTTCATGCCACAGACCCAACTTTGGTCTAAGGCACTGAAGACCCTGGAGCCCATATGACGAGAATTTCCTTCTTTTAATATATATGTTATAGATCTGACTATGCCAATGTTTCCTCAACTATAGTTATGAGCCAGTTTGGGTTAGCCATGTATTAGGACTTTGTCACTACTGAATAAGTCATGTTGTCGGGACCTTTCAAGATTATTTTTTTGGGGCTTTTCCCCTCAGCACATGCGCGCCCACCCCACCCACTGAGCCAACTACATGACACACCTTTCAACTGAGTCCTCATTTAGAGTGGAGAGGTTTATAGGAATTGGGAATGAGCACTAGAAAAAGTCATACAATAGGTTATCTTTAACTGTCTATGCCTGTGAATGTTATAAAGACAAAGAACATATGGAGTTGGAGTTTATATTTATCTATATTTAGGCCAAAAATATGTTTGGCACATGCTAAGCATACAGATGGTCAGCGCATAAGGTGCTATAATATGCTGCATGAGTTGTTGAAGATGTTTCTATACATGCAGTAATATGTTTTGACACGTCTTGCTGAGAAGCTGGGTCTCCATTGTAATCCATTATAACTGTGTTCATACCAATCAGCTTTTCAGAGCCGCCGTTCAAGCCTGCAGGTGTTGAGTGTTTTATGTTTTTGGAGGAGTATTCCTTTAATTTAGTTGATGTAGTGTAAAATGTTGCCGAGGCTCACTGGTGTTAATGCTCCATATTCTTTTTTGTTTTGGTTGCTGCTCTCATTTGGTTGTAATATTGTGGCGAGCTGCATGGAAGGATTCACTCACCCAACACACACACACACACACACACACACACACACACACACAAACCACACACAGGTCTTGTTCATGGTAACCACATTGTAAATTAACAACACTAGTGCACACTAACCCTACCACACGAACACTAAAACCCACATCAAATAAATACACACCCTTTAAAACCATTAAAACACACGTACACTAGAACAGGAACAGTCCATAGAGACAGCGTGCATTTAGGTTCCATCCACACCGGAGGGGAAAAAAATTAATCGCTCTCCATTGACTTTATTATTGCCTAAAGGTGCCTCCTTGTCAATTCCGACTGCTAGCAAACAACAGAAAAATGCCTAAAAGCTGCTGTGTGGTGGGATGCACTTCCAACAGGCTTACAGTAAGAACCCATAACAAAGTTTTCATAAGCTGCCAAACTGAAAAACTGAGCTTTTAGGAAGACAAAAGTAGATACAGGCAGCAAGTGACAGGAAGAATGGGAAAACTGTGGGATCCTGAAACGTTACGTGTGCACTGATATTTGTCTTCACATATGTGTGTACAAGGCAGATTCTGGCCAATATAGTATACCCACTACAGTACACTAGACTATACCACTGTTCACAGGGGACACAAAACATTTCTCAAACTGTGGTTCACTTTACCACGTATCTGCAATGATGTGTTATGAATAAAAAGGAGTGCAGACTTTGACCTGCTGATAATATGAAGCAAACAGACCAGCCACCAATGAAATAAGGCAGACTGTTGTAGTTTTGTTATGTTTTGGAATACTCCAGCACAATGAATCTGAACTGAAACCATGACCTAAAGTGCTGACTCTCAGCTTGAATTGGTTCAATATGAAGCTGTTTGATGTATACTGGGTGAAAAGTGCAGGAATTACAGCCCTGTTACCATGCTCCAACAATGTGGGACTATGTATAAAAATGGGTACATGTCCTACACTGTTCACCCACTATACATGCGAACACCCTCAAACACTCTTTAAGGCTGACAGTCAACCCTTTAAAATACTTACAGACTGCATTGTACACACACACACACACACACACACACACACACACACACACACACACAGATCTGTAGTTTCTGGAAAACACAATTTGAAATGTATGCAACAATGTTGTGTCCTTACTAGAGCTGCAAAGATAAATTGATTTGTTGTCAACTATTAAATTATTTCGATTTGAGTAACTTTTAAAGGAAATAAGTCTTACTTATGTGATTCCAGCTTCTTAAATGTGAATATGTTCTAGTTTCTTCTCTCCTCTGTGACAGTAAACTGAATATCTTTGAGTTGTGGACAAAACAAGACATTTGAGGACGTCATCTTGGGCTTTGGGAAACACTGATTGACATTTTGCACCATTTTTTCTGACATTTTACAGACCAAACAACTAATCCATTATCAAGAACATAATTAAAAGATGAATCGACAATGACAATAATCGTGATTTGCAACCCTCTTTACACACATAACATACCAAAGCTATAAATCATCTACTTACTTATTACTACTGCACTTGTTCCATGTGCATGTCTATAGTCTATTGGTCTTAGGGCGGGGAGGTGTGTGTAGCACAGACTCGTTTCAAAACTTAAATTAGGAGCAATCGTTGCAACAACGACAACCCAGTCAAATATCTGATTCTGAAATGCTTTTATTTGCACATGTTGTTTGGCAGTCCAATCTGTATGACATAGTCAGTAGAAGCTGGAGCTCCGAAAACAAAACTGTAAAGTGAACCAGATCACATCACCAAGTAAATACTCTTCAATATGTTGTTATCTGAGCCTGGCTTAAGACTATAAAGATATGGAGAGAAGGGTAAGGGTTAGGTGGTGAAAGGGTTATAAGGCAGTGGTGTAGTCTACGTGATATGCAGGTATACGCAGTATACCCACTAAGAAAGCTCCAGGATTTCCATATACCCTCTTAAAAATTCCCAATGACACGCAACAACATACTTTCCATTATATTTTTGATATATTTTGAATTGTCATCTGTGTTCTTTTTCTTTGCATAGGCTAAATAAAGATATTTCCACCATAAATTGGTGCAGAAAAGTGTATCTGAATGCAGAAAATGAAGGCGTTGACCCTCAAAATCGTCCTGGGGGAGGACACCCAGACCCCCCAAAATGATATGCCCCCCCTTCCCCAAAGGCAGATTCTTGGCCCGTATATATATAGGCCAATATATATAACTACAGTACATTAGACTACACCACTGTTACAAGGGTTCCCACTGTGCCCTCCCCAGCGCACGGATTTCTTTTCCCCTGCTGAAGCTGCTGCTTTTGGTTGTATTAGCACCCATCTCTGGTTTCACAAGGGATTTATCAACTTTACACGTATGTTCCACTTACAGTATGTTCCACCTATTCATCTGCTGCTGAGTAAGAGTGAGGATCTGACGTGGATCTATCTGTTTAACTTGTTTTAAGTTTGGAACACTGTGTGTAGGATGTTTTCTGCATTATTTGACAGGTCTTATTGCTTCCAGT